>NC_079227.1:23082419-23332419 GCF_029633865.1 Lampris incognitus
AAGCTGGATGTAGGCATTTGTCTTGGTTGCTGCACTAGTGCAGCACCTCCTCTGGTCAATCCGGGCGCCTGTTCGGGGGGGAGGGGGAACTGGGGGAGATAGGGCGTGAAAGGATCACGCTATGGTGAAACTCCTCAGGTGAAAAGAAGCAACTGGCAACTCCACATGTATCGGGGGAGGCATGTGGTAGTCTGCAGCCCTCCCCGGATCAGCAGAGGGGGGTGGAGCAGTGACCGGGACTGCTAGGAAGAGCGGGGTAATTGGCCGGATACAACTGGGGAGAAAAAGGGGAAAAATCCACCTATGGAGGTCAGTTCGTAAGTACGGGAGTACATAAGTTGAGCGTTGGTAACCCGGGGACTACCTGTATACCGTCCTCCTCCATCACTGAGTGTGTCTGGTGCGACAGTAGAGTTCTGCACCATGACTTGCCAGCGCAATTGGAGGGCGAGATGATGGATGTCCACTTTTCATGCTTCCACATTGGTCAACTCCATCACCATTGTACATAGTTAGTCACGGCCACGTCGTTACCACAGCAACCCATGCACTAGGTTGGTGATGTCTGGACACACAAATCTGATCTGATCCCTTGCAAATAACAGTGTGGACAGTGGCTCAAATATGCTCCTGAGCGGACATGTACATGGATAGCTGCAGACACCACAGACACAGTAGTTCTGTTTAGTCTGTTTGTACTACTCTCTGGAGTCCGCTCGGGGGACGCGTTCCACACTTGAGCAGTAGTAATTTATGCACGTCACATAATCCACGGCATATGACGTGTTCACGGGCACGTGCACTATAAAAATGGCAACATACATGGAAGAAGAAGAGCTGCTTTGTCTGTTGTCCATAGCACAATTACATGGAAAAAGAAAAGTGTGGAATGCAAGGAAGTGAAGTGGTGTGTGCGGCTGTTTTAGTCTGTGTACTGTTTTAAAGACGAATCGTAGAGATGCGGGTAGCGATGGACCTCTTCACACAGCCTCTCTTCAAATTCAGCATCCATTTTGGTTTACAGCGCATGCGCAGTTGGCGCCCTTGTAGCATAGTGGCTGCGTGGTCACAAAATCCGGCCTGCACGTCAACAGCCGGGTGCAGACATCCGCGTACTTGGTGATGAAATTTACTTCATGTGGACCCTCGTGTACTACCACATGCGGAAAGTACAATACCTACCTTAAAGATCCATCCATCCATTATCTGAACCGCGTATCCTGCTCTTAGGGTCGCGGGGATGCTGGAGCCTATTCCAGCAGTCAGTGGGCAGCAGGCGGGGAGACACCCTGGACAGGCCGCCAGGCCATCACAGGGCTCGCTCACACACACACACACAGTCATACCTAGGGACAATTTAGTATGGCCGATTCACCTGATCTACATGTCTTTGGACTGTGGGAGGAAACCGGAGCCCCCTGAGGAAACCCACACAGACACAGGGGGGACATACAAACTCCACACAAAGGACAACCCGGGATGACCCACCGAGGTTGGACTACCCCGGGGCTCGAACCCAGGACCTTCTTGCTGTGAGGCGACCGCGCTAACCACTGCGCCACTGTGCCGTCTACCTTAAAGATCTGCTTTTAGAAGCATTCGGTTTGCCTGCAGTCTGAACACAGCCTTAGACTTTGCCACTAACTAAACAAGGTTCAGTGATGATGACGGTAGTAATGACAGTGTGGTAATTGTTTGAAAAGTAACTGCAGATTAGCCAGAGTGTGAAAAGGTCAGTCTCTCTCTCTCTCTCTCTCTCTCTCTCTCTCTCTCTCTCTCTCTCTCTCTCTCTCTCTCTCTCTCTCTCTCTCTCTGTCTCGCTCTCTCTTTTCTCTCCCCCTCCCCACCAGATAATATACGTGCTATGTCTCCTCTTCTTTCCTGGTCTCTCTTGTCCTCCTCCCTTCTATCATTGTCCTTCTTCTTTGCATTTTCTCCTCTCTCTCTCTGAGCAGATCTCTTTACCTTCTCGTACTCTATTGTGTCTATTGCTCGCCATCAAAGGTCAATAGCTTTTTAAAGCATCCAGATCGAAACAGACCATCCAGCTACCTTTCTCCACTCTGCCATTCTCTCGCTTGCCTTCCCTCTATCACCTTCTCAGCCACGTGTCTCATCCATTATGGCATTTGCCTTGCCAGCTTAAACAATGCCTGTAGATATGACTAAAACTTGCATGCAATTTCAGAGAACAGGCTGGAGAGAGTGTACAGCACACCGAAGTCGATGATTCACTTTTAATTGCTGTGATTTCAATACTCTACCATCGTTTCCGCCTCTTTGTCTCAAAACAATCTCGGCTTTCACAGCGTTAGTTTTGGGTAACATTTGCTTTGCTAATATGCAATTCCAAGAAATTGTACTGGTAATGGTGGCAAGGTGGCACAGTGGTTAGCACAGTCACCTCACAGCAAGAAGGTCCTGGGTTCGAACCCCGGGGTAGTCCAACCTTGGTGGGTCATCCCGGGTTGTCCTCGGTGTGGAGTTTGCATGTTCTCCCCTTGTCTGCGTGGGATTCCTCCGGGGGCTCCGGTTTCCTCTCACAGTCCAAAGACATGCAGGTCAGGTGAATTGGCCGTACTAAATTGTGTGTGTCGGCCTTGTGATGGACTGGCGGCCTGTCCAGGGTGTCCTCCCCGCCTGCCGCCCAATGACTGCTGGGATAGGCTCCAGCATCCCCGTGACCCTGAGAGCAGGATAAGCGCTTCGGATAATGGATGGATGGTATTGGTAATTGTTTAGGATGTTGACTCAAAGTTGTTAAATGTTGTTGTACTGTTGCCAGCAGTCAACGTTTTAGCCAAGTTTAACACTCATCTTTTACTGCCCTATACAGTAGAGTCCTTCCTAAATATAAGTAAAAAGCAAAATAAAAAAGAAGTGCTTTTCAATCCCGTTGCTTGTGGTTGTCCTAGAAACCAACTTCTTCCATCACAGAGAGGTTGCTCTTTGACATTCATGACTTTTTTTACTTTTGGTCGTTTTTCTTTTTTCTAGATCTGTTTTATGTATATATTCATTAGGGATGCATGATATTGGATTTTTTGCTGATATGCCGATCTTTTCCAACTGATTTTGGCCGATTGCCGATACAGATATGTGCATTTTTTTCCAACTAATTACAGAGAACATGAAGTCTGTGCTGCAATGACCACGGAAACCACGTGCACCCGCGTGCAAGGCACGAGAATAGTCTGTTTGGAAAAGACTTAAAGAAATAACTCATTGTACCAGAGGCGATGCAATCTAATGGTTTTTTTTTTCATTGCACATTAACATACTAAATCAAATCCATCTGTATGCGTGACCCTGTAGTTAAAACGATCCAGTTAATTAATTCAGTACCGGTTAAAGCATGTGCCACCTAACTTACCCATTTTCCAGAGCAGCCGACTTGAAATCTCAGAAAGCTCCTCAGAAAACACAGCTGGCACGCAACCACACCACAGATGCAGCGAGTGTAGCAGGTGAAACCCACTCTGCCCCACCTGGGTGATGATCCCGTGGAGTGCTCCTGTGCTCGAACGACCGCCGAAAAGGTTGCGCACCCACAGAGAAGGCCGATCGATCAATCAATCAATCAATAAATACTGTAACGTGCATGGATAAGTAGACATGTTGGCCGCTGGCGTCCCGGCTGCCGCAGTTTCTGTGGTTGCCCCCCGAATTCGCTACAATACGCAAGATTGTGTGCAGGTATGGTGTAGCCTGTCATAATTTATAGCAGCGCAGTATAGCAGCCTAGCAAGCCACGTCATGGTCATTACTAAAGCAAGCGCAATAAAAGTGACCTGGTGACAGTCATCACCATTGTGGTATGCACCTAACTCGGGCACCCACGGGCAAAAATATAAATCGGCTGGGCGTCCTGGTACCGTGGCGGTCTATTCTGTTGCCTACCAACATGGGGATCGCCGGTTCGAATCCCCGTGTTACCTCCGGCTTGGTCGGGCGTCCCTACAGACACAATTGGCCGTGTCTGCGGGTGAGAAGCCGATGTGGGTATGTGTCCTGGTCACTGCACTAGCGCCTCCTCTGGTCGGTCGAGGCGCCTGTTCCAGAGGGGAGGGGGAACTTGGGGGAATAACGTGCGCTCCCACGCGCTACGTCCCCCTGGTGAAACTCCTCACTGTCAGGGAAAGAAGAGGCTGGCGACTCCACGTGTATCAGAGGAAGCATGTGGTAGTCTGCAGCCCTCCCCGGATTGGCAGAGGGGGTGGAGCAGTGACCGGGATGGCTCGTAAGAGGGGGGTAGTTGGCCGGGTACAATTGGGGAGAAAAAGGGGGAGAAAAAAAAACGGTGCCTGGTCAACGGTTCACGTCACGTGCCCATAATTAAAGCATCGTGTCATCAGCCTGTCATGCCGATATTTCATTTTAAAGCCTTTATCTGCCAATACCGATTATATACCGATATCATCATGCATCCCTAATATATATATATATATATATATATATATATATACACTACCGTTCAAAAGTTTGGGATCACCCAAACAATTTTGTGTTTTCCATGAAAAGTCACACTTATTCACCACCATATGTTGTGAAATGAATAGAAAATAGAGTCAAGACATTGAAAAGGTTAGAAATAATGATTTGTATTTGAAATAAGATTTTTTTTACATCAAACTTTGCTTTCGTCAAAGAATCCTCCATTTGCAGCAATTACAGCATTGCAGACCTTTGGCATTCTAGCTGTTAATTTGTTGAGGTAATCTGGAGAAATTGCACCCCAAGCTTCCAGAAGCAGCTCCCACAAGTTGGATTGGTTGGATGGGCACTTCTTTGAGCAGATTGAGTTTCTGGAGCATCACATTTGTGGGGTCAATTAAACGCTCAAAATGGCCAGAAAAAGAGAACTTTCATCTGAAACTCGACAGTCTATTCTTGTTCTTAGAAATGAAGGCTATTCCATGCGAGAAATTGCTAAGAAATTGAAGATTTCCTACACCGGTGTGTACTACTCCCTTCAGAGGACAGCACAAACAGGCTCTAACCAGAGTAGAAAAAGAAGTGGGAGGCCGCGTTGCACAACTGAGCAAGAAGATAAGTACATTAGAGTCTCTAGTTTGAGAAACAGACGCCTCACAGGTCCCCAACTGGCATCTTCATTAAATAGTACCTGTTAGAGCCTGTTTGTGCTGTCCTCTGAAGGGAGTAGTACACACCGGTGTAGGAAATCTTCAATTTCTTAGCAATTTCTCGCATGGAATAGCCTTCATTTCTAAGAACAAGAATAGACTGTCGAGTTTCAGATGAAAGTTCTCTTTTTCTGGCCATTTTGAGCGTTTAATTGACCCCACAAATGTGATGCTCCAGAAACTCAATCTGCTCAAAGAAGTGCCCATCCAACCAATCCAACTTGTGGGAGCTGCTTCTGGAAGCGTGGGGTGCAATTTCTCCAGATTACCTCAACAAATTAACAGCTAGAATGCCAAAGGTCTGCAATGCTGTAATTGCTGCAAATGGAGGATTCTTTGACGAAAGCAAAGTTTGATGTAAAAAAAATCTTATTTCAAATACAAATCATTATTTCTAACCTTGTCAATGTCTTGACTCTATTTTCTATTCATTTCACAACATATGGTGGTGAATAAGTGTGACTTTTCATGGAAAACACGAAATTGTTTGGGTGATCCCAAACTTTTGAACGGTAGTGTATATATATATCACACACTCCAACACACACATATTCACCAAGGACTCTGTGCTTTTGTACATGTATATTTTTTCGCATACTTTTTTGTTTCATTTATATTTTTTCTCATTCTATTCTCCATACCAGCAACCCAAAGCTAAAGTCCTAGTGCATGTAGTGCACCTGGCACTAAAATAATTTCTGATTCTGATTCAGTCAGGCAGAATACTGTTTTGGGGGGGGGGGGTTTGTTTGTTTTTGCACTTATGTCAAGATGTGATGACGGAGATGCCTTTTCTCCAACTCCCTCGAGAATGTATTTGGTGATGGAGGCAACACAATAAATGTGATTAAAGTAAAACATGTATTGCTCACTGTGAGTAAGCACCACGTTGCACCACCAGGCTGTCTACATGTTAATGTGATTTTCCCTGTGCGGCTCTCACCATGCTGCCATTTATTTGTCAGCGGAGAATGAATCTTATGGAAGTTTTGGAGGACATAGCTGTCCTGCCGATCTGCCTGGTTTGATCCCAATATCAGGCAACTTTTGTCATTTTCTTGCCACTTGCTTTGTGCCCTAACAGACAAAAACAAGAGTATATCCTGGTGCTATTAAAACTATCTCAGTGAAATGCCCAGGTGTATTTAAGATACAGGGAACACTCGCACATGCATGTGTGCGCGCGCGCACACACACACACACACACACACGCACACACACACACAGATGGAAACAAAGACACATGGATCACGGATTAGAATCTGAGTTAATGTCTCGTGTTAAGAAGCCAGTAGCCTGGCTTGTTAAACTAAATGATGATATCTTCTTTTGGTATTTACAGACTGCAGTTAGAGAGGAGGGTACATAGGGATGCTATGGCTATACACACAGACTCATATGCATGTACAACACGCACATGTGCACACACATAGCCATGGTGCTGTTACTTCTCACAAATGTAACCCAAGGAAAAAGGAAAATTGAACAATAGCGGGAATATTCTAAACATGACAACCAAACCCAGCTCACCTCCCTCTGTTTCAGAACTGATCGGAAAGTGTAAGAACTATTCCATCACTTCAGCATTATCAATCTTACCAGATGTGGTTTCAGATGTACTGCAAAAAACAAAAACAGGGCAAGGTACAATAAGTTAATGGCACATGGTATCTGTGCAAAGTGTGTGTTGCACTGCCCTCGTCTGGTAAGGAGGCAGCACTGCAGACTGCAGGCAGTAGTTGACGGTGAAGCCAAGGTCATGGGAAAGGTGGTTGGAGCCATATCGTTTCACTCATACCACCACACCAGAGGAGATGCATTTGTGTCTAGTAATGTGTGTGTGTGTGTGTGTGTGTGTGTGTTCTGGAGAGGAGCTCCTGTGTGATCTGCTCAGCCTCTCTTGCATCATTATAAGTGGAGTAAACGGAGGCTCGGCTTTGATATCATCTGTGCTCTTCCCCTCGTGGTGGATATTCCACACTGTTGATTGTTAAGTGTGTCATGTTCCTCTGTACTGTGCTTAGTTATGCATGCGTGCACACGTTTGTATGTGGGGGTTTTTTTGGCGATCAAACACCGGGTTTGATTTCTGTAAATGGTATTATCGGCTTAACTAGCTATCAAATGAAATGCCATTGCCTGTCTTTGAAGCGCTGTTACGTCTGCTCTGTGTGTGTCTGTGCGTTACAGGTACCTCATTCCTTCCCTGGATCGTTCCCATGCTGGCTTCTACCGCTGCATTGTCAGGAACCGCGTTGGAGCCTTACTGCAGAGGAGGACTGAAGTCCAGGTGGCTTGTAAGTACAGCGGCGCTACAGCACTAAAAGATAAGATAGCTAGACATACAAACGTAAACATTTGTATACTAAGTCCGTAAAAACTCATTAAAGTGTAGGAAAGAAAGATAGGTCACTGTAGAGTGCAGGTGCATGTGTGTGTGTGCGTGCACATTTCGCCACCTGCGGAGTAAACACCGTGCCTGCGCACAGATTGGTGCCTTTGTACCAAGGACTGACTTGAGAGGGACAGATGCCGGTGGGGTGAAAGATCTACCTGCATCCCGTTCGGGGCACTATCAACCCGGACAGCTGCTCCACTTGGCATTCTCGTTAGATTGATTGTGTTGCCGTGGTTGTTTTTAACTTTACTCCATTTCAATATGACCGCCGCTCATTTGCTTCTCCCGCCTCTTGTCAACAACATCTGTTGTCCCCCGGTGAAAACGGGGCTCAGATGTATTGTTTCCCCATAAATTCTCAGTGCAGGTTCAGGCTGGTCCGCTCGCAGTTCTCGTTAACGAGCCATTTCTGACATGCCGCGGAGGTGTCTGGAGTGATGTCACAGAGACACCCCACCCCATTCCCTTCATTAACCCCCCCCAACTCCCGTTCCCCCTCTCCCCTGCCCCTACCGGCTACGTCAGGTTCACTGACTTCCCCCCTTGTTCTTGGGACGTATGAGTGGATGTGACACGCCACTCTACCTGACTGAACAATGTGGCTAGCCGGGCGGGGAGAGAGAGAGAGAGAGAGAGAGAGAGAGAGAGAGAGAGAGAGAGAGAGAGAGAGAGAGAGAGAGAGAGAGGTGAACAGTCTGGGGTGCAGAGATGGTAACACTCCTGACAGTTCACCCTTTTACTGTTGTCCAAACCCAGCATCAGTCCAACACCCTGCCCACCTCTCTTCCTCTTCTCTCCTTCACAAAATCAGGCTCTTCGCCGCTCTTATACTTTACAGCTTTTTATTTTCCTTTGTTTATTTTTTGTTTGTTTTTCTCGTTGCCTCTTGACTTGTTCTCGTTTGCTTGTTGTTCTCAATTTACTTTCTGGCTGCCCACCCCACTGTTATCCTATTTCTCACTCTCCCCACCACCTCTCATTTCCATAATTCACTCCCCCCCCCCATCATTTGCTGATGAAGGTGAATGGACTGTGAGACAGAGGGAGCAGAGAATTGAGGACGCCTGCAGAAAGGAAGGGATGAGACAGAGAGAGAGGGAGGGACTAAGCAGTAGCGAGAGATAAAAAGGAACGGAGAGAAACCGAGATAGGGGCGATCTTTTTCGCAGCCGTTCCATTGAGACAGCACAGTTGGGATTGCGGAGAGACACACCTTGGAGAAAGGGAAACATGGCGAGGCATCAGAGATTAGGGAAGGGGAGGGAGAACATCACATGGCCCAAAACCGAAGATCAAAGTCAGGGGATTTGCACACTTTCCCCATTTTCATTTCAGCTAAGCACCACGGCTGCATCGTAAAGCCAGATTACCTTTTTTTTAATTCTCTTTGAAAGATAGAAAGAGAGACGGGGAAGAGATGGAGAGAAATAAGATTGCCAACAAACGCTATTTGATAGCCGCTCTAACATCCCCTGGTTCAAAGCACCAATCCTGGATTTCTGCTTGTTTCAAAGATATTATTATTTCTGAAGTGTGTCATGACTTAATTGAGTGTTTGATGTAATATGCTGGTGATTTGAGGAGAATTTCTTTTGATTGTTAACCTCGACTTGACGAGACGGCAATGGATGAGTCTTGCCTTTTGCGAGGCTCTTATAACCCTTCGTGAAGCAAAGCGGCAGGCGTTTGGGCGCTCCACAGTGATTGCCTCATAACTCGCAGTCGTCCCCACAGCCTGGCGGAAAAGAGCTGCGAACTCCTCTTATGATGGTTTATCAATTTAATAGAAAAAGAAAAAAAATGTCCCTGCCAGCGTCAGTCAATGTGACTGCAGCAGCAACAAATCCATAAGCAGGGCTCGACTTGAAGCTCGAAACAGTGTCTGTAACTACCCAAAGAGCTCCCTAAACAAACAAGATCAAGAGCAGAGTATTGAATTTCGGTCAGCTCGGAAGCTGTAAAAAGACACCGGAGTACCGGAGCTTGTTGAACATATCTGAGCTTGTTAAACATATCAGCAGATAATCGAATAAACGGGAGATGATCGAATAGTCAAAAGTAATTCACTGACGTCCATGCACATGTGGAGTGTTGTGTCGTCAAAATTAATTGCCGCCACAACGTCTAACAGGAGGATAGAATAGGAGTCGGTCCGGCGTCGCCTCTGTGCCCCTCAGTGAGTCATTCCATCTCCTTTCCTCACAGCTGTATGTATTCGCTATACGGGTAACCATGGTAACCATTTTGCTTTGTCCATCAAAGCGGCTCAATATGACATTTCCAAACAGCAAGCAGATGGCGGAAGTTTTTCAGGTGCTAAAGATCAAGTGTTAGAGTGAAAGGGAGAAAAAAAATGATTTTCTTTGATTAAAGTTTCTCCTTCTCTTGCTTATGTTCTCTCTTTGTTCTCCTCCTTACCCCCCCCCCAACCTTTCTTCTATTAGTCATGGGCAGTTTTGAGGAAGGTGAGCGTGACCAGTCGGTCTCTCAGGGGGAGGGCGCCGTGGTCCCAGCGCCACGTATCCGCAGCTTCCCCCAGCCGCAGGTCACCTGGTTCCGTGACGGACGCAAGATCCCACCCAGCAGCCGCATGTGAGTCACTTTTGGCCTTTTACATTTGTGTGACTTAATCCCTGCTGAGTCTTTCATGTGCTTCGTTCCTTCATGTAGAGTCTCTTTATGTTCTTCTCTTGTCTGCTGGTTGTTTCCGGGCATCATTTCAGGGCTTTAATTTAAGATTGTTTGTTGCCATCTGTCTTTTGTTGCGTATTTCACTGAGGATTATGACAGAGGTTCGAAGATATTTGGTGGAACACAGTCCAAGATCAAAATGGTTTTGACACTGTAAAATGGAATCGCCCCGTTTGTTCTCTTTCTCAATAAAATGGCAGATGAAATTGCATCCAAATTGCAATGTATCGCTGTGGAACCGAATCATCTGTCAGTTGGAGAGGCGTGTTAACTACTTGCCAGACACCTTTTACTCTGCATCTGGCTCTTTGTCTCGTTATCTCGCTCTCCCTTTCTCTCTCTCTCTCTCTCTCTCTCTCTCTCTCTCTCTCTCTCTGTATGTATGTGTGTGTGTGTGTGTGTGTGTGTATGTATGTATGTATGTATATATATATATATATATATATATATAATACACACATGTATGGTGGCTTCAGAAAGTATTCAGACTCCTTCAGTTTTTGCACACGTGTTGTAGACTTAATTTTAAATGGATAATATTCCCATTTTTGCCCATCGTCAAGCTACATTCAATGACCCATAATGACAAAGCAAAAACATGCTTTTAGAAATTTTTGCAAATTGATTAAAGATCAAAAACTGAAATCTCTGATTTGCACAAGTATTCAGACCCTTAATTCAGTACTTCGAAGAAGCTCCTTTGGCAACAATTAGAGCTTCGAGTCTTCTTGGGTAAGTCTCTACAAGCTTGGCCCACATGGATTTGGGAAGTTTATCCCATTCTTCCTGGCAGATCCTCTCAAGCTCTGTCAAATTGGATGGAAAGCATCTGTGAACTGCCATCTTCAGGTCTCTCCACAGATGTTCAATGGGGTTTAAGTCTCAGCTTTGGCTGGGCCACTCAAGGACAGTCAGGGACTTGTTGGTCACAGGAGGAAATAGAGACCACGGATGTCAAGACATGAAAACTCTTCACAATGCACTGAAGGTTCCACCGAAATCCAGCACCCTTAGAGTGTACAAGCAGCGAAAAGAGGGAGGCCGAGGATTGATGAGTGTCAGAGCCACTATCCAGGATGAAATAAGGAGCATTCAAGAGAACATCAGGAAGATGGCCCCCCATGAAAAAACTGCTGAGGTAGCAGAAGACAGAGGGTGATTAGGAAGAAGAAGAGGAGACTGTGGAAGACCAAGCCCCTCCATGGGATGTACCATCGGCAGATAGAGGGAGTAGCTGACACCAAGAAATCCTACCATGTGGCTAGAAAAGTATGGTCTGAAGGAGAGCATAGAGACTCTGATCATTGCAGCACAAGAGCAGGCACGATTCATAGAGGCAGGGGTCTACCACCGTAGACAGGATCCAAGGTGCAGGCTGTGCAAAGTTGCCCCTGAGAGAGTTCAGCATATAGCAGCAGGGTATAAGATGCAGGCTGGGACAGCATACACTAAGAGGCATAACCAAGTGGCCGGGATAGTGCCCAATATGGTCTAGAAGTCCCTAAGTCCAGATGGGAAACACCACCAAAGGTGTTTGAGAACAGCAGAGCTAAGGTCCTGTGGGACGTCAAGTTCCAGACATCAAGCAGGTGCTGGCCTAGATATGGCAATTCTGGCTGACAGCAACATCAGAAAAAAGGAGCATGAGAAGATAAAGTACCAAGGGCTGAGGGAAGAACTGGAATGGATGTGGTAGGTTTTAAGTCTTAAGTGGTCCCAGTGGTAATAGGAGCATTACAAGCTGTGACCCCCAAACTGGGAGACTGGCTGCAGCACATTCCAGGAACAACATCTGAGGTCTCTGTCCAGAAGAGTGCAGTCGTAGGAACAGCTAAGACACTGTGCAGAACCCTCAAACTCAAGGACCCGATTTTGAGGAAGAGAGGAAGACACATACACACACACCACCATATATATGTGTGTGTGTGTGTGTGTGTGTGTGTGTGTGTGTGTGTGTGTGTGTGTGTGTGTGTGTGTGTGTGTGTGTGAGTGTGTGTGTGTGTTTACAGGGTCAGCTTTCCCACTGCTTGCCAACCAGTGGCAGCTTCTATACAGAATCATCCCAGTGGGTTTGCTGAGCTCAGGGGGGGTTAAATTGAGAACTGATTTAGGACACTCTACTTCTTTTCCCCCCTTTTACTTTCTTTGTTTTGGCTCTCTGTGACCCAATCAGGAGGAAGTGCACATTTCCAGTGCGTTCATCAGCAATTTATATGGTTATTATTTCTGTTTATCTTTTATCCGAGGCACTGAGTGTTCAGTTTTAGAACGAATGAACATCGAAAAAGAAGATGAATGATTTAGTCATTTCAGTGTTTCAAAAGTAAAATAATGACAGACCACAGCTAAATTATGAAGCACAGTCAAGGTGAGAGGGGGATCTCTGATTCTCTTGATTCCTTTTCCAACGTTAATATTCATTTTTTTACCCTTCTTTGTTTGTGCACGTCAGTCTGTGCATGCACACAGTTTGTGCACACCTTCTCTTCTATGCATACGCACACGTGCATGGTTTTGCGCGTGTGCGAAGGCGCTTATCCCCGTCTCATCATGTCTGCATTTATTCACAGAGGTAGGTGACCTTGCCTTGGGTTAGAATGAAGTTTCCTTATCAGCTACTCATCGTCAGTAATCATACCATGACCCAGAATCACAATGAGAGACTGGGGCCAAGACCGAATGGGAAACTAGGGCCCCGGAATGGCTGCAGGAAGTAGAATAATTTGAGTCTGATTGTTACACAAATCAGATTTGCTTTTGGAAGTAACAGTGACGTTAGCAGACAAAGTCAGGCAACAACCATCAATAAGTTGCAGGGCGTCAGGTGGCAGAAACCATCCATTATTTGTAAAGGGAAAGTGCTGGTAAATGAATCAGCCACCCCTTTGTTACGATTAAGAGATTTTTGTTATGCAGTGGAACAAAGCAGCGGCGGTAGCCAGACTTTGCCCACTATGTCGACTTCTTTGATGCTTTTGTTCTGAGAGAAAACAAAGCACATCAAAGAACGATACCTACTTAAAACTCAGTGCCTCCTTCAACTGTCTTATTTACAATCAGTTCTCATTTCTGTCATTCCCCCCTCCCCTCTTTATCTCTTACTGTATCTCTCTTTCGACCACCTCTGTCCTGTCTTTCTGTCCTGTCCTTCTCTTTCTTTGTCTGTTCCATCTCCCTCTGTATTTTCTCCCCGTGTTCTTCTCTCCCCTCTCCCCCCGTTTCTCTCCATCTCACTCTCTCTCTCTCGCTCCCCATTTCTCTCGATCGCTCTATCTCTATCTCTCTCTCTCTCTCTCTCTCTCTCTTTCTCTCTCTCTCTCTCTTTCTCTCATATTCTGTCTCTCTGTTACTGTTTCTCTCTCTATCGCGCTCCTTTTTCCCATTAAACGTCCAAAACTGTGCGTTCCCCAGTCACACCTTCGTCCTTGCTTCCTGCCCTCTAGCTCTAAGCCTGCTTATTTCACGCACACTGCCAAGGTCAGTATGTGCAAATGAGCGCCGTTGATAACAAGCCTTTTTTTATTGAAAATCATTTAATTGAATTTGATTTGTGCCACTGGCATCGGCTCTGTAGAGGCATCGAAGTTTCACTGCTGCAGACTGAGAGAAAGACAGAGAGAGAGCTGGGGGAGGGGGGGGTGTTGGAAAAAGACTTCTGCACCAAACCACACAAGGAACCTTGATGAAGACTAGCACTGTGTCCAGCACTCGTGTGCTCACGGTGCTTGCAGTTATTATGGTTCCAGTCGTCATTGTATTTCATTCAGTACATCCCTCCAGTTCTCTATACTGTTGTTGTCCCTATTTCTCTAGCTCTCCTTACCCCGCCATACACACACAAACACTGCCCCTATTTTCTCACCACCTTCCTGTCTGTCTCTCCTGAGGTGTTATAACTGTAATTTGCAAGCCCTCCAGGTGTCCCTCTCACTGTCTCTCTGTCTGCTCTGCTTAATCATACCTCAGTTATGAAGAGATTTTTTTGTATAACCAGGAGCTAGAATAGGCGCAGTAATCACCAACAAGCAATCTAATACCTCATTTACACCTGGTATTAAAATGCCATCTGTATCCAGACATGTTATCCAGATAAGTAAAAACATGTTAATGCAAGGTGTAAATGTGTTGTGATCGGAACGTGATCGGATCTGCCTGGTCACATCTGCAGGTAGTGTGGCTCGCGTTTGTGTTTCGGATCTTAGGTAGGTGGAAACGTAATCTGTACAACATGCTGCCATCCATACCTATGCAATGTCAGTGTCCCAAGTCACTCAGTACTCGATTCTCTCATCCACAGAAACTGGTTCACTGTCATTGCATTTACAAGTGCTAATGCAATTGCTGTAAACAGGGCCAGTCTTCTTTTCTGTTTGCTCCAAACAGACAAACATCGAAAATGACCCCTTCCTCAACAGAAAAACCAGTAGAAACAGGTGGTACAGTACTAGCACCTCTGGCGATCTTACACCTCCCATATTGACACCTAGCCTAAAGCTGATTTGCCACCACCTCAAATGACTCACACGCAGGCTTTGCTCTTGAGGACAGCGATCCAATCTCAATGAGGATAACGCCTCAAAAATACCAGGTGTAAACACAAAGGTAAAATTGGATAATTTATTATCCGAATAACATATCCGGATACAGATCGCATTTCAATACCAGATGCAAATTGGGTGTAATAGAGCTCTAGTAAAGTTCACCACAGGATGTAAGAGCTTCTATTACTTCAGTGTCGTTTCTTACTTTATGATTACAATCAGCCATCTCTTCCAGGTAGGGTTGCTGCCCAGAGTTGTCTAATAGACTCCTGTTACTCGGGGGGTCCCAAGGATGTTTTTGCACTGTGAATTTCCCGACAGTGAGGGAAGGCTTTAGAGAGTAATTCTACTTGCTGCTGTAAGCTAAATATCCTAGAAGGGACAACCTAGAGAAATGAAATTAACTAAATTAAAGGGTAACTAAACCCTAGACCGTTTTAGTGAGTTTGCTGACATCTACAGGTTAAAAGCCACATAAAGGTTAAAACATGCCAGGCTGGTCTTGGTACTCTGTGATATAAGTATAGCAGGATAAACACAGCTGCAGATAATAACATTAATAACGGGTCTGTTTGATTTAGGTGTCTCAGCACACCTATCATCACTGACAAACAGAAAGACAGACAGACAGACAGACCCACTACCCGTAGGGATGAGCATTGGGATAGGGTGCAATGTAGGCTGGGTGGCAGGCAAAGGCGGGAACCATGGCATGCTGACTTCCAGCATCGCAGACTGGTACAGGAGGACCAACTGGGTGGAGACCCCGGGGTAGACCCAGAACTCGCTGGAGGGACTACATGTCCATTCTGGCCTGGGAATGCCTTGGGATCCCCCATGAGGAGCTGGAGGCCGTTGCTGAGGAGAGGGACATCTGGAGTGCCCTACTTAGCTTGCTGCCACCGAAACCCGACCCCGGAGAAACGGGTGATGATGAAAGATGAGAGAGCTCACCTATCATCACTGACTGACAGACAGACAGTCAGGCAGACAGAGGCAGCACTAACGATTGTAAATAGTACTGTCAATGCTGGTTCTATGTCACACCTAAATCAAATGGGCACATTACTGATTTCATTATCTGCAGCTGTGTTTATCCTGCTATGCCTACATTAGAGTACCAGAGTACCAAGACCAGCCTGGCATGTTTTAAGCCTTTAGATGGTTTTTAACCTGTAGATGTCAGTAAATTCGCTAAAATGGTCTAGGGTTTAGTTACTCTTTAAAATAGTACAGTTGAGGTGGAGACTTGACATGTAAACCTTAAACCTTGTCCAAATTAATCAAGGTTATTACACAAGGTATGACTTTTTTTTTCCCCCTCTATCTATTGGTATTTACCTTGGGCATCTTAATCGACCATTCTAAGGGGTGTATCTGGAATGTCTTCTCTAGAGGAGTTGTGGTCTGGCTACTATAGATCTGGAACCTATCCCACAAAGCCATCAGTACTCTATTGTTCATCTTGGAGCTTACTGACCGTTTTTTAAAATATGAATAGAGTAATCAAACCCACATATGTAAATTTAAAGAAGACCCGTTGGGTTTATGATGTCTCCAGCTAAGCTTAACCGCTTCTTGTTTCCATTTGATAAGGCGCTGTGACTGCTTGCTGCCATGTTGCCACTGCAGTTGTTTTGATTCAGTTAAGCCTCCTACACTGTCTCGGTCAAATCATCCTTGTCCCAAAAAGTCACAACACTCCATTCTTTGCGGTGTTTCCCTCTGATAGTACTACTTTTGTCCTGCGTCAGACTAGTCTCAAGTGCTGAACTGTGCTCCTGTGTACTCCCAGCCGAAATGAACATCAATTTACCTTCAAGCTGGAAATACTTATTCTTCACTCTTCTCTCCAAATCACTTTTTCCACAGTTGATTGGCAATGTCTAGACAGGTATGCGGTCTTAACCTCTTTGTCATGCAGTGATGTGTTCCTGGGTGCAGGGAGAAAAGCACTTATTTAGCTCTAATAGTCATTATCCCCCCCCCTCCCCTTATTGAATGGGAATGCATTTGAAAAGGCTCTTCCCGTTCGGCAGCCATGATTTGTTGTGTTATTTCAGAGACTTAATGTGGTGTATAATCAGGGGTTCTTTGGGTAAGCACATTTGCAAAGAATTGTTGCCGGCTAGAAGGTGATCCAGGAGCTGGGCAGGGTGGAGGAACTCATCCTTGAACTATTTCGCCCGAGACAGACAAAGTTTATTTTTTCACCACCTGATTTTCTCTCCCAGACACTTCTCTCCAATCGACAAATGCGGATGGATTTATCTGCATCACACTGAAAAATCAGCTTGTAGAGGTGTCTGTTGGAAGACAGAATACAGGACCTCCTCTGGAGGGGAAGTCAGTAGAAGGACGTCCCTGACACAAGCTGTAATTACCCGAGTGTTCTGCTGTAGCCACTGATCAATTAATGGCCCCTGCCTGATATTCTCGGACCCTGTCAGTCCGCTATGGATTCCCCATTAGTCACCAGGGCCAGTGAATAGCTATAGGCCCTTCTTCTGCATTTGCCTACGACCGACCACCCAGCGTTAGTTGTAAACCCAGAAACCTGTTTGTCAATAGGTCAGGAAATACAAGGAGATGCAGCACCAACAGCAGCTGTGAATTGCTCATAAATGGTCATGGATTTATGGATGGGAAGATGAATGATAGATAGGGCGTTGGATGGGTGAGGGAATAAATGCCCGTAGATATGCATGGATGGATGGATGGGTGGATGAATTGTTTCTTCAAGCAAAACTGATCGATGGATACTTTAGTGGCTGGATGGATTAGTGGGCAGGTGGATTAGTGTATGGATGATTATGATTGGTACTGAGAAGACTGATTTATTTATGTTGATTTACTATGGAGAGATTTACTATAGACTGAACGTAGGACTGCATCTGATTGATGGCACTAGATGTTTATTAATTGTCTATTTGCTCATTACACAAGAGGCAGTTGAGTGTATGTCCCCATTCTAATTGACTGATATGGGAGGAAAAAAGTCGGGGGGGGGGGGTTGTAATGTTGGTTTTCTGAAAAAACTTACCCAACCACAGGTGCAGGAAAACAGAAACAGAGCGGTGAGCCACAAATCACCAGATTTTTCCCTGGTGAAAATGTATGGGGCTGTTTTTATGAACAGTGCTCCCACCCCCACCCTCCTACTCCCCTCCTCTCATTCCACCATCTCTCCTTGTCCAGGAGCTGTGGCTTTTTCATCTCTGGTCTGTTGAACAGCAGGGCTCACAGCGTCCCCGATTGCTCTTTTTCTTCTCTGTTTCTCTATCTCAACTCACTCTCTGTCCATCTCTCTCTTTCTCTCTCTCTCTCTGTCATTCTTCCTACCTTTTACTTTCTCTCTCTCTAGTTGTTTTTTTACACTGTTTTTTTTCCCCCTGTGTTCCTCGATGCTTTGTTAGCTGGCGGTGGTTTAAGTCGCGTCCTATCCAGCTATGTCAGCCGCTTGATCTCTCTGACCTCTCTCTCCCCCTTTCTGTCGGGGCAGGCCAACAGCCAACCGGGACCATTTGTTTGGGTGTAATGAAGGTGCGAGGCCATGAGCCGAGGAAAGGCCCCAGATGACACAGCAGAGAGAGACCACCAGAGCAGATGCCATTGCACTTGCCTGCGTTTTGTGTATGTCAAAACAGGCCCGGCTCTGTAACACTGTCAGAAATGGGCTAATGCAAAGGGCCACGTCTCAGCCGGTGGTGAATCTAGACATAGAGATACCTGTGAATCTAAATGTGCATTTGTATGCACGCATTGCAAAAACAGTTTCTCATGCTGTCTGAATGGAAGCACATTTAATGGGCCACTAGAAGCAGCATGATTTCTACTCATTTATCTCACTTACATTCAAATCAAAATGGCCTTTGAATGAAGTGGCTGAAGTGAATAAGTACCCGCTTGGTGGTCATTCAAATTTCCACTTTGGCTCTAGTCAAATAAATAAATAGATGGACAGCAAAGTAATTGCATGGGAAGCTTATGCTGCGTCTTGCTGTCTGCAAGGCTTGGGATGAATCCCTAAGTAGAGCCCCATGTGTGGCCAAGATGTTTCTGAACAGCCATGCTCCCCAGCAGGCTGGTTTCTGGGCCGAGAGCTCCAAATTGTAAAAACTGAAACGAAGTCTGTCTTGGAAATAAGAGAGCGCTCTTAAAGATGAAAGAAAAATAAACAGAAACAAGCAGAGACAGAAACATGCGCACACATATCTGATTTGTCCTAATTTCTCAGCTCCATGGCTTGATAAATCCCCACACCATGCTGGATACGTGCTGAGCACTCGAGACCAGCGAGCACCTGACAGCTGCTCACAACACCCCAGAGAGACAGGGAAAGGGGGTGTAACAGAAAGATAAACAGAGGGACAATCAGACAGACTGACAGACAGACAGCAAGGAAGACAATGTGGGAATATGTTAAAAAAAAAACAACCTCCAAATCATCTCAGGAGGCAGACCGAGAATGAGAGACACATTTGTTTTCCTCTCTTAGCCCGTCCCTAGTTTAAAAGACATGAAAAAATAATTCACCTTGGCTAGCTTTATTTTCTTTGGGAGATAGGTGATATTTAATCATACTCACTGGGTGGTGAAGTAAGGAGAAAGGAAAGATGAGCTCTGCTGGAAGTACCATGTATTTATTTATTTATATATGTATGTATGTATGCATGTACACTACCGTTCAAAAGTTTGGGATCACCCAAACAATTTTGTGTTTTCCATGAAAAGTCACACTTATTCACCACCATATGTTGTGAAATGAATAGAAAATAGAGTCAAGACATTGACAAGGTTAGAAATAATGATTTTTATTTGAAATAAGATTTTTTTTACATCAAACTTTGCTTTCGTCAAAGAATCCTCCATTTGCAGCAATTACAGCATTGCAGACCTTTGGCATTCTAGCTGTTAATTTGTTGAGGTAATCTGGAGAAATTGCACCCCACGCTTCCAGAAGCAGCTCCCACAAGTTGGATTGGTTGGATGGGCACTTCTTTGAGCAGATTGAGTTTCTGGAGCATCACATTTGTGGGGTCAATTAAACGCTCAAAATGGCCAGAAAAAGAGAACTTTCATCTGAAACTCGACAGTCTATTCTTGTTCTTAGAAATGAAGGCTATTCCATGCGAGAAATTGCTAAGAAATTGAAGATTTCCTACACCGGTGTGTACTACTCCCTTCAGAGGACAGCACAAACAGGCTCTAACCAGAGTAGAAAAAGAAGTGGGAGGCCGCGTTGCACAACTGAGCAAGAAGATAAGTACATTAGAGTCTCTAGTTTGAGAAACAGACGCCTCACAGGTCCCCAACTGGCATCTTCATTAAATAGTACCTGTTAGAGCCTGTTTGTGCTGTCCTCTGAAGGGAGTAGTACACACCGGTGTAGGAAATCTTCAATTTCTTAGCAATTTCTCGCATGGAATAGCCTTCATTTCTAAGAACAAGAATAGACTGTCGAGTTTCAGATGAAAGTTCTCTTTTTCTGGCCATTTTGAGCGTTTAATTGACCCCACAAATGTGATGCTCCAGAAACTCAATCTGCTCAAAGAAGTGCCCATCCAACCAATCCAACTTGTGGGAGCTGCTTCTGGAAGCGTGGGGTGCAATTTCTCCAGATTACCTCAACAAATTAACAGCTAGAATGCCAAAGGTCTGCAATGCTGTAATTGCTGCAAATGGAGGATTCTTTGACGAAAGCAAAGTTTGATGTAAAAAAAATCTTATTTCAAATAAAAATCATTATTTCTAACCTTGTCAATGTCTTGACTCTATTTTCTATTCATTTCACAACATATGGTGGTGAATAAGTGTGACTTTTCATGGAAAACACGAAATTGTTTGGGTGATCCCAAACTTTTGAACGGTAGTGTATGTACAGTGCATCCGGAAAGTATTCACACCCCTTCACTTTCCCCACATTTTGTTATGTTACAGTCTTATTCCAAAATGGATTGAATTCCTTTTTTTTCTCATCAATCTATACTGCTCAAAAAAATAAAGGGAACACCTAAAAACACAATGTAGACCTCGAAGAATGAAATATTTCAGCTGAAAATCTTTATTTATTAGACAGAGGAATGTGTTTAGAGCAAAATAACCTAAGAATGATCAATGGAAATCAAAATCATTAGCCCATTAAGGTCTGGATTCAGAATCATACTCAAAATCAAAGTGGAAAATGAGGACATAGGCTGATCCAACTTCTGTGGAAATTCTTCAAGACGATTCAAAATGAGGCTCAGTAGTGTGTGTGGCCTCCACGTGCCTGTATGCAGTCCCTACAACGTCTGGGCATGCTCCTGATGAGACGACGGATGGTCTCCTGAGGGATCTCCTCCCAGACCTGGATCAGGGCATCGGTCAACTCCTGGACAGTCTGTGGTGCGACATCGCATTGGCGGATGGTACGAGACATGATGTCCCAGAGGTGCTCGATTGGATTCAGGTCTGGGGAACGTGCAGGCCAGTCCATAGCATCAATGCCCTCGACATACAGGAACTGCTGACACACTCTGGCCACATGAGGACGAGCATTGTCATGCATGAGCAGGAACCCAGGGCCCACTGCACCAGCATATGTTCTGACAATGGGTCTGAGGATCTCATCCCGGTACCTAATGGCAGTCATGGTACCTCTGGCTAGCACGTAGAGGTCTGTGCGGCCCTCCAAGGATATGCCTCCCCAGACCATCACTGACCCACCGCCAAACCGGTCATGCTGGAGGATGTTGCAGGCAGCAGAACGTTCTCCACAGCGTCTCCAGACTCTCTCACGTCTGTCACATGTGTTCAGTGTGAACCTGCTCTCATCTGTGAAGAGCACAGGGCGCCAATGGCGAATCTGCCAACCAAGATGTTCTCTGGCAAAGGTCCATCGGGCTGCACGGTGTTGGGCTGTGAGCACAGGCCCCAATTGTGGACGTCGGGCCCTCATACCATCCTCATGCATTCTGTTTCTCACTGTTTGAGCAGAAACCTGCACATTAGTGGCCTGTTGAAGGTCGTTTTGTAGGGCTCCGGCAGTGCTCCTCCTGTTCCTCCTTGCACAAAGGACCAGATAGCGGTCCTGCTGCGGGGTTGTTGTCCTCCTGCGGCCCCCTCCATGTCTCCTGGTGTACTGGCCTGTCTCCTGGTACCTCCTCCATGCTCTGGACACTGTGCTGGGAGACACATCAAATCTTCTTGCCACAGCACGCATTGATGTGCCATCCTGGATGAGCTGCACTACCTGAGCAACTTCTGTAGGTTGCAGACACCGCCTCATGCCACCTCTAGTGGTGAGGGCACTAGGAAAATGAAAAACTAACCAAAGATCGGCCAGAAAAGATGAGGACAGGCAAATGGTCTGTGGCCACCACCTGCAAATCCATTCCTTTTATAGGGGTTGTCTTGCAAATTGTCTAATTTGCACCAGGTGGAAATTAGACAATTTACCAACAGGTGAAATTGATTCACAAATCAGTGTTGCTTCCTAACTGGACAGGTTGATATCTCAAAAGTGTGATTGACTTGGAGCTACATTGCATTGCTTATGTGTTCCCTTTATTTTTTTGAGCAGTGTACATACAATACCCCATAATGACAAAGTGAAAAAGGTTTTGTAGAAATTTCTGCAAATTTATTAAAAATAAAAAACTTAAATATTGCATGTACATAAGTATTCACACCCTTTACTCAGTACTTGGTTGAGGCACCCTTGGCAGCGATTACAGCCTCAAGTCTTCTTGGGTATGAAGCTACAAGCTTGGCACACCTATATTTGGGGTATTTCTCCCATTCTTCTCTGCAGATCCTCTCGAGCTCTGTAAAGTTAGATGGGGAGCGTCGCTGCACAGCTATTTTCAGGTCTTTCCAGAGATGTTCAATGGGGTTCAAGTCTGGGCTCTGGCTGGGCCACTCAAGGACATTCACAGACTTGTCCCGAAGCCACTCCTTTGTTGTCTTGGCTGTGTGCTTAGGGTCATTGTCGTGTTGAAAGGTAAACCTTCGCCCCAGTCTGAGGTCCTGAGTGCTCTGGAGCAGGTTTTCATCAGGGATCTCTCTGTACTTTGCTCCATTCATCTTCCCAATCGATTGAATTTACTACAGGTGGACTCCAATCAAGATGTAGAAACATCTCAAGGATGATCAGTGGAAACAGGATGAACCTGAGCTCAATTTTGAGTGTCATAGCAAAGGGTGTGAATACTTATGTACATGCAATATTTCAGTTTTTTATTTTTAATAAATTTGTAAAAAATTTCTGCAAAACCTTTTTCACTTTGTCATTATGGGATATTGTGTGTAGATTGATGAGAAAAAAAAGGAATTTAATCCATTTTGGAATAAGGCTGTAACATAACAAAATGTGGGGAAAGTGAAGGGGTGTGAATACTTTCCAGATGCACTGTATGTATGTATGTATGTATGTATGGATGTATTTGTTTGTTTGTTTATATCTATTGGCTGGACCAGACCAGCAGGCCAACCCCACAAACCCAAATGTCTCTTACTGACTGACTGACTGACTGACTGACTGATCGTGTTTGACACGATTGGGCTGCTGGATCAGGTGATCAACAACGTCACTGAAGTTACACGATTAGTCGGCCGAGCACGGAGAGGCATGAGGGAGAGGGCACAGTTAAAGCACCCCAAATAATGACTTTGACAAACACTCGCTGGCGAATTCACAAAATATTTGTAGGTAATTAGCGCTATTGGGTACAGCAGTGTCAAGTCAAGTAAAGACAGTGTAGCCCATTATCACAAATTAAAAATGTTCCTTAGTGGGCTTTAGGGCAGTACAACATCCTGTCCTTAGACCCTCGCACTGGATAAGGGACCACTCCCTAAAAAACCCTTTAACAGGGAGAAAAAATAGGAAGAAAACTCAGGGAGAGCAACAGAGGAGGGATCTCTCCTCCCAAGATGGACAGAGGTGCTTCAAATGTTGTGTGTACAGAATAAAACACAATTTACAGAATACGAGTACAAAGAGGATAACAGAATTATAATGAAATTATAAAATATATAGAAAATATAATGAGGAGGATGCCAAACTGTGTCCAGATGCCACCGGAACAGCCCAGGACCTGAGCCACGCGACCACCATCACCATGGAAACCTGGGAGGAGGACAGACTGCACATGCACACAGGGGAGACTCACACCACACCATTCACACACACAGAAGAAGAGAAAGGAGAAGACATCATTCACACAGAGAGAAAAGACGTGAGAGAAGAGAACATTTTGCATTAATCAATAATCTATGTGCTATAATCTCGTGGGCAGAACAGTGCTTGGTAAATTCATTGAGACAGAAACTGACCCGTCATGCAGTACAGGTTGTGAAGAACTCAATTTAAAGGCAACTAATTGTAGGTTAAGGTAAAAAGATGAGTTTTAAGTTTGGATTTAAAGGACTCAACAGGCTGACTGTCTAACGGCAGCAGGCAGGTTATTCCACAAGAACGGGGCCCAATAGGAAAAGGCCCTGCCACCAGCTGACTTCTTTTTAACTGTGGGTTATAACAGTGCTCTTCAGTAAGTGTCTATCTAGCTTATTTGGCAGTGGTTTAACATAATCCTCTTCAGAAAAACGATCAATGCAAACACGGAGTTGCGGCTGGAGGGTTGATGTCTATATCCAGTGCAACTTGCCACAGCTGTCTAAGGCTAATATCCCTCAGCAGAAGATGGTGAAATCGAAATGGTGACCAGGACACGTCTTTGTTTGAACAGCCCGGAAAAGCACAAGCATACGCCATCGTTGAAATCTTTTGAAAAGTGGAGTTTGATTTCAGTCTGATATCACAACAGCACTTTCTGACCCAAGCAGCTGATCTGTGGGCAGCGTAATGCAGGGCACGGCACGGCACAGCTGCGCTTATGCGTAGGCGTACGGAAATTCTATGGTTGAGAAAATGTAGTGCCGAAAAAAGGGCTGTCTAACGGCAAGGTAAAGTGGTGAAAATATTCTAAATTGAATGTTGTAGTGGACTGATGGACATAATTCGCCATAGCTCGTTGTTTTGAATTAAGTTGACTGGCTCACTTTAAGGGCGCAGGGTGTAGCCATGGTAACGCAGCGCCGTGGTGTTGAGGTGGGGTTGTGAAAAGGAAAATAAACGACACACGCGTTCGTGTAGTCAAAGACAGAAGTTGTTCATTTCTGTTTTCTCGCAGCTTCCACACTGGTGACCCCAACGTTTGTCTACTGGATGGTTCTGGACACAGCTCTTCACGAGCAGGACGACTAATGCCGTTTCTCTCAAGCTACCGCCAAGCACAGAGTGGAGCATCACATTGCCACCACTTGCCCACCGATCTGTGTTCGGGCTCAGCGTCTTGACCTGGCCGAGCTCACCGCCGCCAGGGAGGAGTTTGAGAATATGGAGCGCCTCGGCATCATTCGCTGCTCCAACAGCCCGTGGGCTTCACCCCTCCACATCATCCCGAAGCCTGGCAGCAGGCGGTGCCCGTGCGGTGATTACCGCTGCCTTAACAATGCAACAACACCAGACCGCTACCCAGTCCCACACATCCAGGACTTTTCTGCCCACATGGTTGGAAAACTCATCTTTTTCAAAGTGGACCTCATCCGTGGATACCATCAGGTGCCCGTCCACCCGCTGGATGTCCCCAAAATGGTGGTGATCACCCCATTTGTACTGTTCGAGTCCCTGCGCATGCTGTTTGGCTTTGTTGTCTATGCAAATCAGCACATGTTGGTTCTGCAGCAGCAGGGCAAAATGCTGGACTACTGTCCACACTGTGAGTATCTCCAGCACGTTTATGTGGCGAGACATGAGCTGGCCACTGTCCCCCAACCACCTGAGACAAGTACGTTCCTCCCCACCCTGAGAGAAATACATCTGTGAATACCGAGATGTACGACATGGCTCTGCCTAGCGGTCCCCCCAATGACAGGGTGTGAGAATCTTTCCAGTAGGCTAAATCTGAACGTATGGAGGGAAGAATGTAAATCACGCGTCTCTGCTGATGCATAGGGTCGATGTGCTGGTGAATGAACCACTTCTGCAGCCTCCTCATGTATAGGAGGCCCAGGGGAATCACGATGTGCCCCACCGCCATCATTCCCAGCAGTTGCATGACAGAGAAAGCTGTCACCACCTTGTGAGGTGTGACATGGCGGAGAAGGGCCATCAGCGCCTCCACTCTCTACTGTGAGAGTTTCACTCTCATGCTGACTGAGTTCAACTCCACTCCCAGATAAATTACAACATGAGAGGGAAGCAGAGAACGTTTTTTCCGATGTATTGTGAAGCTCAAGCTTGACAGATGCGGCACCCAATTCTGTCGTCTGCAAGGTGGCTTCCTCTCTGGAGCAAACCAGCAAGAGCACGTCGTCCCGATAAAACAATACTCTCATCCCTTTCCTGCGTAACGGCTCCAGAGCCATCTCCACACATTTGGAAAAAAGTGTGTGGAGCCAGCGAGTAGTCAGATGGTAGATGGTTGTATTGATACTGTACTCCCTGGAATGAGAACCGCAGGAATTTCCCGTTTTTTTGGGATGATGGAGATGTGAAACCAACCACAAGCGACCGGTGGGGCAGTGCGGACACAATTTGATTGCATACACACGCATCTGCATTTGTATAACAGTCAGTATATATTGTCCTCTCTCTGAAATGACCTGTGACTAGCTAAAATCTTCTGTCCCGGGCTAGATTTCTCTAAAGCCTGAATACAGAGCCAAGAGGAGGTGCAGAAGTCTAGTTTTCTCTCAGACCACTTGAGTTACAATATGCTGAAAGGTTATTATGGAATTTTTGCCCAATGCTGCCCTAAAAAAACCCCAAAAACAACAACTGTGTACCCCAGCTTTAACTGCGCACTCTCCCTCATGCCTCTCGGCACTCAGCCAACCAATTGTGTAGCTTCATTGACGTTGTTGGTCACCTGATCCAGAGGCCCAATCATGTCAAACATGATCACTCAGTCAGTCAGTCCCTCAGTCAGGGGCATTCATGTTTGTAGTGCTGGACCGCCGGCCTGTCCAGCCGAAAATCACATAGCGGACACATTAACGTGGGTGAGAGCTTGACATGGTGCATGTAGTGAACAACTGAGAAGAACATTGGTGAAAAAGTTGTATATGATGTGTTTGTCTGCATGGAGGCAGAGCGTCTCATGACACAGCTGTTTGGATTGTATAAATAAGTATGGGAAATGTTTGGCCACTGGAGTAAGAGAGGGAAAAGAGAATGAAAAGTGTAGATACCGCTCAGACGGTGGAGCAAGCACCGCAGCTCCTGCAGTGCCTGCCACTATCCCGAAAAAGGATTTACTGTCTTCTTATGATAGGTCATTGTATAGCTCTGCCTCCCATAACTTAGTAGCACTCTATATTCATCCTCAACAGTTTCTCCAGTGACAGCTCAGGAAGTTAAGCTCCGAGTCATGTCCCCATTTTAGAAAGGTCCCGCGGAATCGCTCGGGATTCATTTAGTGCTACGGACACTTCCGCTCAGCCCCACGGCCCTGAGGGGGATCCATAATTCATGACCAGGCGTCAGGGATGTCACCGCGCCAGCAAGCTAGTATTAAATATTTACCACAGATCATAAGCTGCAGCCATTGAGGCTTGCCAGTCCCTTCAGGAAGACTGTTTTCAGTCTCAGCATGCATGGAGAATCCCAAATGAGCCCACAGCTGGGGCCCACTCAGAGATATTTAAAAAAAATCAATCAGTCCAGATGATCTCCATCATTAAGGCTTATGGTACAGCAATATAGTAACTGTCTTAAACACTCTGCCTTTATCCCGTTGAATGTGCTGTTGTGGCAGCCTGCATCAAATGGAGATAATATAATGAGAGTTTTAGAAACCGTAGGCCCCCCCATTAACCTTTATACATGTTTCTGTGTGTGTGTGTGTGCACAAATGCACAAATATCTGCACGCATTCCAACACATAATGTATACAGTATGTGCTAATGTGTAAATTTGTATACACCCCCCCCCCAATTTTCATTTTGTGCTCCCCTCCCCCCTGCCTGAATTCTCATTAGCCCCTCAGCTCCCGTAATGGGGCCCAGCAGGTTCTTGTAGCCATTCTTACTATAGCACCGTGCAGAATAGGGTGGAGAGTGGGCGGAGGTGTGGAGTGCAGAGTGAAGGAGTGGTGAAAAAGGAAACGGCCAGCTGCGTTGGAAAAAGGCACACGATGTTTTTGCCCTCCACGATGCAACCATCGGCATGATGTCATCTTACCATTTATCCAGAGCCAACAATTTTTTTTCAACAATGCATAATGATTACTAAGGACTATTGTCATTACTACTGCCAGCATTCAAGACATTTGTTTCTTTTGGGCTTGGTGTTGTTGTTGGGTGGAGGGTGCCAAAGCAGTCCAGCCAGATGAAGAGGTTCAGCTTTGCCTTGTGAACCTCATTAAGTCTTGTTCCATGCAAATATCAGTTGATGAGCATGAGCGGGAGGTTGGAACATCACTTCATAAAGGAAGACATAGTGTGGCATCCGGGTAGTGTAGCAGTCTATTCCATTGCCTACCAACATGGGGATCGCCGGTTCGAATCCCCGTGTTACCTCCGGCTTGGTCGAGTGTCCCTACAAACACAATTGGCCGTGTCTGCGGGTGGGAAGCCGGATTTGGGTATGCGTCCTGGTCGCTGCACTAGCGCCTCCTCTGGTCAGTCGAGGCACCTGTTCAGGGGGGAGGGCGGGGGAACCAGGGGGGAATAGCGTGATCCCTCCACGTGCTACGTCCCCCCCTGGTGAAACTCCTCAAGTGGCTGGCGACGCCACATGTATCAGAGGAGGCATGTGGTAGTCTGCAGCCCTCCCCGGATCGGCAGAGAGGGTGGAGCGGCGACCGGGACGGCTCGGAAGAGTGGGGTGATTGGTCGCATACAGTTGGGGAGAAAAAGGGGGGAAAACACCAACAAAAAAAAATAAAGGAAGGCATGGGAAAAAAGGCTGTATAGTATTGACCAGTATCTGTAGAAATGTGGACTGGTTCTCGTGGGGGAGGAGAATATTCCGACTCAGACCATGGGAGCGTGGTGCTTTATGTTGTGTCAATTGTTTGTTTGACTCTGAGGAAATACCTACAGGTTAAACCAGACAAGTGTGCACTGCTGATCCATAAAGAACAAATATTCCCACAGCGCACTGAAGAACACATCAAACAGGAAATGAGAAATCAGACAAAAGTGGCAGCTCTTCTCCGAAAAGCACACCTCTTGATGGGTCCTTGTCTGAAAGTGTTTCTTAATAGTAGTTGCACTTGTCACATATGTGTACTTTTTTTGGTGTGAATGTACACAACATGTACTGCCCTCATACATATAACAAATACAAGCGTAACGTGTGCATCTGTGTGTTTCTTGGATATGTATTGTCTGTGTGCGGGTTGTTTTTCCTCACAAAATGTGTGCTTTTGCGCAGTGTGACTGTACCCGTGTGTGTGTGTGTGTGTGTGTGTGTGTGTGTGTGTGTGTGTGTGTGTGTGTGTGTGTGTGTGTGTGTGTGTGTGTGTGTGTGTGTGTCAGGGCAGAATACGAAGGAGCATCTCCACGTGACCACATCAGTATTCAGTGCCTGGGCAGATGGAGTCCGACAGGGGAGGAGGGGGGGGGGGGGAATGGGATGTGGGCATGGCGAGAGTGGTGTGAGGCCACATACAGAGGGAGGTGGATGAAGGGTGGAAGGAAACGCAGCCGGTCGAAACACCCTGCAGATTGTTGAACAGGCAGCGATAATAAGAAAACATTGATTGTAAACACAGCCGGGGTGGTAATAGGCCGGCTGGGCGGGGAGCGGGAGGAGGCCAAAGGACTTGAGCGTTTTTGCCCGGCTTGTCGGCACATTGACGAGGGGAGGGCCCTGGGGAGAATATAATAGAGACAACAGGACAAGTATTTGCCCCGACCCCCCCCCCCCCGAGGAGCACTTGCTGAAAAATGGATCACAGCTTACTTCTTCGAGCCTTTCTCCAACGAGCGGCAACCTGCGATACTTGATTGTTCATTGCCAAAAATTGCCTCTCGCCAAAATACATTAGTGCGTAACTTGAAAGGGCAAAGGGTACAACTAGCAAATAAAAAATGTTGAGGTTGTTATGCAGGGCCACCATATTTTAGATGGGCCCATACAGGCGGGGAAGGCACATTGTCAATATTCTTTGCAGAGTCAGCACCAAAACATTGCTTACACATTTTAAATCAATAAAGCCGCTGCTTCCCAAGCAGCATAGTTAAAATCTGAAATTGCATAATGCCCTTCTGCAGAGCATGTCACACCACAAGACCCCCACTATATAGACCCAATTAGGCAAGGCAAATTTATCTGTATAACACATTTCAACAACGAGGCATTTCAAACAGCATAAAAGCAACATAAGGCAATAAAAAGACATTCAAATGTGTATGGGGCGTCCGGGTGGCGTAGCAGTCTATTCCGTTGCCTACCAACACGGGGATCCTGGTTCGAATCCCCGTGTTACCTCCCGCTTGGTCGGGCGTCCCTACAGACACAATTGTTCATGTCTGCGGGTGGGAAGCCGGATGTGGGTATGTGTCCTGGTCGCTGCACTAGCGCCTCCTCTGGTCGGTCGGGGCGCCTGTTCAGGGGGGAGGGGGAACTGGGGGGAATAGCATGATCCTCCCATGCGCTACGTCCCCCTGGAGAAACTCCTCACTGTCAGGTGAAAAGATACCACATGTATCAGAGGAGGCATGTGGTAGTCTGCAGCCCTTCCCGGATCGGCAGAGGGGGTGGAGCAGTGACCGGTACGACTCGGAAGAGTGGGGTAAATGGCCAGATACAATTGGGGAGAAAAACGGAGGGGAAAAAAAAACATATAGACACAGTCACACAAACGTTGAAGATAAGGGTCAAAATCCAATCATAATCCTTTTCGGAGCCCGTTGATCTTGAATGAGGGCACCAACAACCAACCACATTTGGTTAGTCCCCCCCCCGCTTTTTCTTGCCAATTGTATCTGGCCAATTACCCCACTCTTCTGAGCCATCTCGGTCGTTGCTCCACCCCCTCTGCCGAGCCGGGGAGGGCTGCAGACTACCACATGCCTCCTCCCATACATGTGGCGTTGCCAGCCGCTTCTTTCCACCTGACAGTGAGGAGTTTCACCAGGGGAACGTAACGCATGGGAGGATCATGCTATTCCCCCCAGTTCCCCCTCCCCCTGAATAGGCTCCCTGGCCGACCAGAGGAGGCGCTAGTGCAGCGACCAGAACACTCACCCGCATCTGGCTTCCCACCCGCAGACACGGCCAATTGTGTCTGTAGAGACGCCCAACCAAGCCAAAGATAACACGGGGATTCGAACCAGCGAATCGTACGTTGGTAAGCAACCGAATAGGCCGCTTCGCTATCCGGACGCCCCCCCTTTGGTTAGTTGAAAGGATGTTGAAGCACGGGGCATCCTGGAGGTACAGCAGACTGAAGGACTTGCCATTCACTTATCATGTTGGAGCCGTTGACCTATCTCTGGCTGTGTTTCTGCTTTCTCAGGTGTAAGACTGATCATTTAATATTTAGTTGTTACCTGTAGAAAAATTCTCTTTTTACCTGTCTCCTTCCACACTGGAGTTCACACCAGAGGATGAACAGCACATCCGAACCTGGATTGTTCAAAAGTGTGGATGTTTGTGGACATGGAGCTTGAACATGACTTAAAAAAGAGCTGCTCCATCGTGATGCCCCTGATGATGAACCAACAAAGCGTCTTGTGAGACAAAACATTGTTCGGTGTGGATAATAAATCTCAGGGGGTTGCATTTTATATTCTGTATGGCTTTAATTGTATATTTGAGAGCTTCTTCTTCTCTCTCTCTCTCTCTCTCTCTCTCTCTCTCTCTCTCTCTCTCTCTCTCTCTCTCTCTTCCCCATCTCTTTGGGTGCTCCCCAGGTTTCGCTACTGCACCAAGAAAAAAAAATTAAAAGTTTTTTTTATTTCTGTCTCATGGTTTGTCCTTTCCTCAGTGCCATCACCCTGGATAACACGCTGGTTATCCTCTCCACGGTGGCGCCGGATGCTGGGCGCTACTATGTCCAGGCAGTAAACGACAAGAACGGAGAGAACAAGACCAGCCAACCCATCACTTTGTCTGTGGAAAGTGAGTAGTAGCGTATTTGCAGCACCTCTTGAATTTAATATTATTAACATCGGCTGTGGTTGCATGCATTAAGTGAGTGTGTGTCGTACCATTCGATCACCACAGGAAGCTTCTAGGCCTGGACTCATAAAATTTGATTTTGGTCATATCTACTGCTACCAGATCTTCAACACCAAATGTGAAAATGCTCAGCTGCCGTTGAAACAAGCTACAACCGGCATTAGGGTAATGTGCAGATAGAGACGGCAGCAGAAACCGGCAGCCTCAGACAGGCGTGTTGCCCTTTACAAGTCAGAGCCAACCAGTGGGCTGCAGCTGGGCAGAATGACTCGTAAGAGCGACGCTAGCGTAGATGGTAGATTATGGTGCACTGTGGAAGTGAATGATAAGCAGTCAGGTACTGGGGGAGATATCAGAGTTGACAATACCAGGGAGCAGACATAGCCCGCGGCACACACAGAAAAAAGCAGCAGAATTGATTATACCAGCACTGAAACGCACACATTGATTCATGGAAGGAGGAATGGGGGGGCTGCATGTTATAGCTAGTTCACTTTAGGTAGAGGGGTAGTATGAGGGTCTCAACTCAACATGACTTGATGGTTCATGTCCTGCATTAGTGTGTATGTACAACTGCACGTTCCCAACACATACAACCACCCACACACAAATACACAAATGTACTAACACACACACAGCAATGTCCAAGCTGTTCCAACAACCACTAGGAAGGGCTGTGCATCCTCCATTGAGGCCTCTGTGTGTGTGTGTGTGTGTGTGTGTGTGTGTGTGTGTGTGTGTGTGTGTGTGTGTGTGTGTGTGTGTGTGCACATATTTGGTCTTTGGTGCACAAGTGTGAGTATCCGCTGTGTGTTTCTGTCAGTATCTGTATGCTACAGCAGCTGTTCCAGCAGTGATATCCCTGATGCTAAATTTCCCAAAAGCCACCCTTTTTGCAGTCACACTGTCTAATTCTTTGAGACAGAAAAGAATAGGGGGGGGGGGGCCCAGCGACAGCTTCAGAGAATCCCAGCCCTGTCACATCTTAGTTTTCCTGTTTGTGACAGAGTTAAAAACCCGTTTATACCTGGTGTTAAAATGCAATATGGATCTATATATCTCATCATGCACATAATGCAAGATGTAAATGCACACAGGGCACATTGCGATTAAAATGTGATCGAATCTGACAGATCCCCTGCAGGGGTCTGGCTCGCATGTAGATCTCAGCCAGACCGGGCCAGCTGTAATACACAGAATTACCCAGAGAGCATATCAGGTGCAAATTACATAATACAACATGTTTTAAATAGGGACCTAAATGCTTTGTGTCTAAGTTCAGCAGTCAGTAAGGAAGGCTGTTTTGTCCTTGACATGATTTAAATTGAAATAATATAGAGTTTATTACTTCTGTCAAATGTTGGGCAATTTTAAACACAGCTCACGCTCCGAGTATTCGGAAATACATCAGATAATCTTTGCAGGATATTTTCTTCTAGCCTTGGCCTTGTGCAAGCCGTGTGTGTGTGTGTGTGTGTGTGTGTGTGTGTGTGTGTGTGTGTGTGTGTGTGTGTGTGTGTGTGTGTGTGTGCACGCACACCCACATGTATATGTATTTAAGTGTGTCATTCAATGCCAAGGATTGGTAAGATTGAGCCATGACAGCCCCTCAAGCTGCAATTGACATGTGCAGCCACAAGCACACCCCTAGAGCATGCTGGGATTGATGTATCAGCATATGTTTATCACAGAGATGCACATCTCAAGACGCTTCACTGCTCGGGACTCTGTATTTAACACACGTACACACAAACACACACACACACTCTCTCTCTTCGATTCTCTTTCCTTCTCTCTCTCTCCCTCGCTCTGTCTTTCTCTGATTATTTCTTTCCCTCGCTCCCTATCTCTCTCTGTCTCTTTCTGTCTCTCTCTCTGGTTCTTTCCCTATCTCTCTCCCTCGCTCTGTCATTCTCTCTCTCTGTTTCGCTCTGATTATATTTCCCTCGCTCTATCTCTCATTCTCCCTCACTCTATCTCCCTCTGATTATCTCTTTCCCTCTCTACCTCACTCTATCTCTCGCTCCCTCCTCTTTCTCTGATTATCTCTTTCCCTCTCCCCCCTCTTCTTCCTCTCTCTCTCTCTCTCTCTCTCTCTCTCACACACACACAAACACAAATTGACTCATTTGAACATTTGCATATATTCATACATAAAAACAAAAACTGTACACACATGTGGTATAAACATACACGACTCATAAGTTTGACCGTCAGGTTTTCCGTAACGTCAGTGTTGGCCGAGTAGGTTATTTATTTTTTCTTTCCATCTATGCACTGGTTCCCCAGCACACACCTTATTACTGGGAGCAAGTGCACTGTCCTGTCCTATTCAGCTCATCTCTCAGTCAGAACACAGATATATAAAGCGGTCACATCTAATACGTCACATGGATGAGCACCCACAGTGTACACTGGCATGAAATGAAGTGTATTGCCCTCCTCCAGAAAAAAGCACCACTAGTAAGTCTCATGTTGGACTCAGCTTGTCCTCTCTGTTAGATAAAGTGACTTGATCCTGCGGTAGAAGGTACCTATGGCATCAGTGCATCTATCGCATGTTTTTTCAACGTTCCTTCAACCGTGCGTTTGGGTATTTGTGTCTTTGTGTGTGTGTGTGTGTGTGTGTGTGTGTCTGATCAACTTGTGTCTCCCCGTCTAGATGTGGGTGGTCCAGCAGACCCCATCGCCCCCACCATCATCATCCCTCCCAGGAATACCAGTGTGGTCACGGGTACCTCAGAAGTCACCATGGAGTGTGTGGCCAACGCCAGGTAAACACGCTCGTACTGAAGCCTCATGCCGTCCTGCACAGTTGTTTTCCAAACCTGCTGTGGATTTTGCTTGTCATTCATGTTGTCGATGTATTTTCATTCGTTGCATAGACAGTAACGCTGCTATGAGGAATTCCGAATTTTTTCGTCGACTTTGCACAACGCTATAGTGAAACACATCAGTGTTTTTGTGGAAGAATGACCTAATTGGTGCAAAGTTGCACTGCATATTCTTAATAGTTTGTGCACTTGTCCTGAAGAGAAAAATGAGAGATGAGCGGTGTTTGGAAAAACAAATTGTTTGCAAGATATAAAGCGATGAGGTAATATATATATATATCTGTAATTGGGACTGTGTGTCTCGTCTGTTTGCCCCGAAATCGTTTGCGGGGATTCTGACCCACAGACATAGAGCCATTACACAGCAATCTCTAATACTCTTGATGATGGTCTCATTGAATTGCGTTAATCATATAGAGTCATCAAAATTAAACTGAGACTGATAAATAATCAGTGGGAAACTCCTCGTACCAGCTTTACCAAGCTCTTTGAAACAGTAATTAATCGAGCGTTTCCTCAGGAATCCCTCTAACCCAGCCTCAAGGAACTAACATCTCACATTAAATTCATTTCCGTGTTTCCATTGGAAAGTATTTGTGTCACGGGGATTTACTGATTAAATAAGACCTTTCCAGGATTTACTCGTATACTAGTATTATATTCTTAACTAAACACACTTTGGTGAACAAAGCTGAATGTAGAGAGATGTGTGTTGGTTGTCTCGACCTTGGAGGCATGTTGACACATTGCAAAGCGTTTTACGCTGCCTGCTGACACACCTTGCCAAAAGATAATCTGGTCTCTCATGCAGAGCACAGGAACGGTACAAGACATACTACAGTGAGCAAAACACACCTGTCACTTTGCATGTCTCTTCACGCGCATCTGTTGTATGTGCTTGTTCCTGCAGACCGCTTATCAAGCTGAGCATCTCGTGGCGTAAGAACGGCGTGTTGGTGACCAGTGGCCTGAGTGACTACAACCGCCGGCTGACCATCCTGAGCCCCGTAGTGAGTGATGCTGGACACTACGAGTGTGAGGCTGTGCTCCGCAGTAGCAGTGTGCCTTCAGTCAGCGCCGGGGCCTACCTGCATGTACTAGGTAAATATTACGACCGACTCACATAACTACTGTGCAGAGCCGGCTCGAATAGTGTTGGGTTTTTTTTGGGGTTTTTTTTGCAAATAGTTATTCGTACTGGTTTCAACATGCTCAGAGTACCTGTTGAGTGGTCAGTCACAGGGGAGTTTACTGATTTTGATTTTAAAAATGTTGTTTTGGGACTGGCACTCGCTGTGACATCTTTGATGGCAAAACTCATCCATTACTTCCAATATTCAAAACAAACACCAAAGGCGTCCGGGTAGTGTGGCGATCTATTCCGTTGCCTACCAACACAGGGATCTCCGGTTCGAATCCCCGTGTTACCTCCGGCTTGGTCGGGCGTCCCTACAGACACAATTGGCCGAATCTGCGGGTGGGAAGCCGGATGTGGGTATGTGTCCTGGTCGCTGCACTAGCACCTCCTCTGGTCGGTCGGGCATCTGTTCAGGAGGAGGGGGAACTGGGGGGAATAGCGCAATCCTCCCACGCGCTATGTCCCCCTGGTGAAACTCCTCACTGTCAGGTGAAAAGAAGCGGCTGGTGACTCCACATGTATCGGAGGAGGCATGTGGTAGTCTGCAGCCTTCCCCGGATCGGCAGAGGGGGTGGAGCAGTGACCAGGATGGCTTGGAAGAGTGGGGTAATTGGCTGGGTACAATTGGGGAGAAAAGGGGGGGAAAAAAACAACAAACAAAACACCAAGATTGTTTTTTTTTTGTTGCAAGTTTTGACACAGATTTGGTTGTCGATTGAACCCCTGTATACGTGGGTGGCTGTTTAGAAGATCATTTGGCCTGCTTGGATGCATATTGTAGTAGCCCAACGGTGACTAGAAGTTGATAGCTTCTTGACCTACCTTTACTGGGTTTGACAAAATTGTGACCTACTTCTTATATTATGACATTGAAGCCTTGAGATAAACACTTGGTTGGAAAATCGTCCACATCCAAGTTGTGCCAGCTTGCAAAACTGACTCTTAATAATATAAAATATTGGCATTCATACGTATGTTTAAATCAAACAACAGCTTTTTTTGGTGCTATAATTGCACCATTCTGACAGTGCATTACAATTTATTCATTTTGACTGTGAAATGTGGCACAGCGAAATGAATGAGACACAGAGATGAAGTAATATGTCACACAGCCATATCAGGAAGTGCAGTATGTCTGAGTTGCCACTTGGGCACATACGCCTCCATGAGAGAAGCTGCACAGGGGCACAGCAATGGTGCCCTTCCTAGGTGTTAACTAAATTCACCGAGAAAGGGGAGGGGGGGGGAAGAAAAGGTGTCAGCAAAACCTTGGGCGTTTGCCGCAGCTTTATAAGTTGGCAATAAAAAGCCAGTGTTAAATTCATATCAATATTGTAGCGCTAACTATTTAACTGTGGCGAAGCAATCACTGTGAAGTTTTGAGGCCATGAGCGGAGGTTGTCATTGACTTAAAAAGAGGGGTTGGGGGGGGGGGATGCTAATGGCTGACTTCAAGAAACTGTTTAATAGCGTTGCTTCAGTCGATTTGATTCCATCCCACTGAAACGCTTTGATGTCTCCCAAGGTTGTGATGTGTTTCAAAGCGCGGGGTGTGGTGGGCTCCCTTGATACACACCAGCTGAGTCATCCCTCTCCTCGGGGAGGGGAGGGGGGAGGGGAGGGGGTTACTTTTGAAAATGCAATCCACTGCAATCGGAAATATGGTTTCCCTATGTTATTATTAACAGCCGGTAATTTAGGCACCTTACGTCAGAACCTCCCGTTACTTTATTTTCCCAGTGACGCGAGTCTAGCCAAACCATCACACCTTTGCATTAGAATAGCCTCATTAACATCCTTGATGACCCTAATGAGAGAACTCTTTCTCCAAACATGCCCGTCAGTAATACAGCGTGTTAAGTGTTGTACCCGTGTTACCTCCGGCTCGGTCGGGTGTCCCTACAGACGTGACTGCGGGTGGGAAGCCGGATGTGGGTATGTGTCCTGGTCGCTGCAGTAGCGCCTCCTCTGGTCAGTTGGGGGGGGGGACTGGGGGGAATAGCGTGATCCTGCCACGCGCTACATACCCCTGGCGAAACTCCTCACTGTCAGGAGAAAAGAAGCGACGGGCGACTCCACATGTATTGGAGGAGGCATGTGGTGGTCTGCAGCCCTCCCCGGATCGGCAGAGGGGGTGGAGCAGCGACCAGGACAACTTGGAAGAGTGGGGTAATTGGCTGGATACAATTGGGGAGGGAAAAAAGGGGGGGTAATACAGCGTGTTAAGCATTATACTATATAAGCAGTCACCATCCATCCTTGCGTCTTTCTTTTTTCATCTTTTTCTTTCTCTTTCCCTCTGTCTCTCAGAGCCCCCCCAGTTTGTGAAGGAGCCGGAGAAACACATCACTGCTGAGATGGAGAAGGTGGTGGACATCCCGTGTCAGGCACGAGGTGAAGGATCTGTGTGTGTGTGTTTGGTTATGTGTTGTTGTTTTTTTGGGGGGGGGTATAAGAGTGAAAGGGTGAGGCTTGTGAGTATAGTAACTACAAACATCGTAGGTGAAATCCATAACAGAGAGATAGGAAGAAGGATGGGGTAACCACTTGCTAGCACTCGAAGCAGTGGCTCGCAACGGTTGCAGAAGATGCCGTGAAGGATAATATACAGTATGTTGTGTATTAGCCTTGCTACTTATAGATATATTTCTTTTAAATTACATCGAAGGCTGCAAATGCAATGCACATTTTCTCCCCCGTGCAGCTGGGTGACAATGACTCACACGGCAAATTATGATTTGAATTAGTTTTCCAATCAACATCATGCAAAGAAGAGCTTAACTAGCATCTCCTTTCTCTTTTCCTGTGGTTGCACCTGGAGTAACAAACAAACAAATGGATTAAGAGATGGAATGATGAGCAGCTAGATGGAGATAGATGGGTGACGTGAGACAGGCATGGCTCTTATTCCCTATCAAAAATGTTCACCAAACCCCGTTTCCCCAGGAGTGCCCCAGCCAGAGATAGTGTGGTACAAGGATGCGGTGCCAATCAGCCCGGTCAAGACCCCCAGGTATCGGGTGCTGGTGGGAGGCAGCCTGCAGGTCAACGGCCTCCTGCCTGATGACACAGGAATGTTTCAGTGCTTTGCCAGGAACCTGGCCGGGGAAGTCCAGACCAACACTTACCTTGCTGTGACCAGTAAGTCCACTTTATTTTTCTTTTTTCTTTTTTTTTTACCAAGACTGAAAAAAAGTGAAAGGGGTGTTTTTGATGCTGAGCGATAACAAAGTGCGAGGCGAGATCCAAGCCAACTCACCAGTGGTTTCAAGAAACCGGCATGCTCGACCACCAGATCAGCCTCAGCCATCTTTGGCCCTCTCTGGATTTATTGGTGTAGTTCAGTGATTTGATTTGGCCTATGAGCACCGGTAATTTCAGCCGGTCATCCACTTAGGTAGAATTATGTATTCGGGGACCCTTATGATCCAGGGCACCGGTAATTTAAAAACAACAAGATATGATGGGCCAAACTCTCTTCAAGTGCCTCCTTATAATTATAATTGATGAGGAGCCACTTGGAGAGATATGAGTCAGCTTTAGTTCTTCTTGACCTCATTGCCGCCTTTCTTTAAATGTGCTGTTTATTTAGAAAGGCACTGCTGTGCATCCATTATCGAGCACAAGTTTGCAAGGATGTCGAAAGTAATAATAATAACAATGCAGTGGATAACCAGAGTGCAGATATGTTGATAAAGAAAAGAAAATATGACCATGTACAACCATTAGAGTCCAACCAATACCATCAGGTCTAATCTTACGCCTCTCCTTGTTTTCATTCTCGAACACCTTTCATTAAACAAAGAATGAACCGCGTGCATACAAGGTGCCACAAGAAGTTGTGCGTTGCAGTCATTATCATTCATGTGCGGTTTGTTATCGTACAAAAAAGCCAAAGAAAAAAATCTATTCAGAGTATAACGATTGCTTCCTTCGAATTAGTATCATACCAAAATCAGGTCTCAAAAGTATGGGTGTCTGGGTAGCGTAGTGGTCTATTTCGTTGCCTATCAACATGGGGATCGCCCGTTCGAATCCCCGTGTTACCTCCAGCTTGGTCGGGCGTCCCTACAGACACAATTGCCCCTTTCTGCAGGTGGGAAGCCGGATGTGGGTATGTGTCCTGGTTGCTGCACTAGTGCCTCCTCTGGTCGGTCGGGGTGCCTGTTCAGGGGGGTGGGGGGACTGGGGGGGAATAGCGTGATCCTCCCACACGCTACGTCCCCCTGTCGAAACTCCTCACTGTCAGGTGAAAAGAAGCGGCAGGCGACTCCACGTGTATGGGAGGAGGCATGTGGTAGTCTGCAGCCCTCCCCGGATCAGCAGAGGGGGTGGAGCAGCGACCGGGACGGCTCGGAAGAGTGGGGTAACTGGCTGGATACAATTGGGAAGAAAAAGGGGGAAAATAGCAACAACAAAAAAAAGTATAATATATTTTACCCATTTTCCCATCCATCCCATTATCCAAACCGCTTATCCTGCTCTCGGGGTTGCGGGGAAGCTGGAGCCTATCCCAGCAGTCATCGGACGGCAGACGGGGAGACACCCTGGACAGGCCGCCAGGCCATCACAGGGCCCACACACACACACACACACACACACACATACACACACATTCGCACCTAGGGACAATTTAGTATGGCCGATTTACCTGACCTATATCTTTGGACTGTGGAAGGAAACCAAAGCACCCGGAGGAAAGCCACGCAGACACGGGTCGTCCCTGGTCGTCCTCTTTGCGGAGTTGCCATGTTCTCCCCCATTTTCCCCAAAGATTTTCAAATTTGTCTACCCTTAAATTTGCAGAGAACGTAAAACCTTTCCATTAGGTACATCTCTATTGTCACATCTATCTGATTATTTACAGTTGGTCTTAAGAGCTATTCGACAGAGTTGACCCCCCGGCACTTTAGTTACCTACAGAAAATACAGAGTTGGTCTCACAAGCAACAGCCCTCAGCTGGGTCTACTGCTACCTGACAATACTGGTAAATACGCTCAATCGCCTGTAAAAACAGATAATTGCATCTGCTTCTCAATCAACAAGGTAGCTGTTAGCAGAAATTAAATGTATGGTGTGTGTGTGTGTGTGTGTGTGTGTGTGTGTGTGTGTGTGTGTGTGTGTGTGTGTGTGTGTGCATTGTGCACAGAAAATACTCCGCTGTGCCACGTTAACTAGCCGAGTCTAATCATCGGAAAGACTGGGGATGTTTTGTGACCAATACAAACGTGTCACAGATGTGACATGAAAATCACGCGTAATTTTAGTCTCGCTGGGCAGCCGTCTGGCAAGTTTCTGACATCTAATTTTCCGCACTCTGTCTCCATTTTTGCAGCCTTGCTCCACATTGCACTGCGCTATCAGAATTCATGAAATTCCCTGTTTCTGCTCCCCCTGTTCCCCCTCTCTCTCTGTGACGCTGCCTGCTCTCCTTCTCTGCCTACCTCTGAGATCTCATCTTATCACCCACCTCTTCTCGGCTCATTCATCTCTCCACCGCCCTCCCTCGTTCCCTGCTCTGTGTTCCTGATACCGGCAATGCCAAACTCCTCTTCTTACCTTCTTGTCTTCCTTTTCTTTTTGAATGATTTGGTTGGCTGTCACCGTATAAGGCTTTGATTTATTGCTTTTCATGAGCAGGAGTTTTAGGTGTCTATCTGCACCCCCCCCCCCCATCCGTCAGCCTCTCTCTCGGTCTCTTTTCCCTTTCTCCCAGTGCATCTCTCTCTGCGTCTCTGTCTTGCTGTATCAACTGGCTGTCTGAGTGCAAAGAGCAGAAAGGCAGTGGAGGGGTGAAGGCTGTGTCAATCCACAGAGCATTAGCAGGAACAAAGCATTGACTAAACACTTGGATGCAGCAGAGATGCCGCAGAATACAAATGTCTCTCAAGTGGGGTTCTTGCTGAGGATGTTTATATTCTCTCACCTCTCCAGCCCTTCCCACCTTCTCACTTTCACTCTTCCACTGTGCACTCACCATGTGTGTGTGTGTGTGTGTGTGTGTGTGTGTGTGTGTCTACCCTCAGGCATCGCCCCGAATATTACAGCAGGACCTTCAGACAGCACTGTGATAGATGGCATGTCTGTCATCCTGCACTGCGAGACCTCAGGTGCTCCTAGACCTGCTATCACCTGGCAGAAAGGTATTTCTCTCTCTCTCTCTCTCTCTCACACACACACACACACACACACACACACACACACACACACACACACAGGCGCGCACATGTGCACAAGTATACGTACATCCCTGCCAGGGATTATGAACGTGTCTCATCTATTATGCATAGAGCTATAGTTTTTTTCCAAGGCTGAACATATAATGCCCACCCAGAATCCTCGACTATGATTTCACCCTCCTCCATTATGCAAAATTACACTTAAGATCTGCATCCGCATAAGATCTTACATAAAAGATTAGTAAAATCAAGTCATCTCTTCTCTCCCCCCTCTTTTTTCCCCTTTCTCCTCATCTCCTCTCACACTGTCCTTCCCTCTGTCTCCATACCTCCCCCGTCTCTTCTTCTGGCTCACTTTTTTATGTCCTACCTTTCGTCCCTCTAATTTTTTTTCCCCAATCCTCTCCTTTCTCCACAGGCGAGCGCGTGTTGGCTAGCGGCTCGGTCCAGCTGCCCAGGTTCACCCTGCTGGAGTCGGGGAGCCTGCTCATCTCCCCCTCGCACATCTCTGACGCGGGCACCTACACGTGCATGGCCAGCAACTCCCGAGGGATCGACGAGGCGGCTGCCGACCTCGTGGTCTGGGGTGAGTGGGAGGGGGTGGTTGTCAGAGATGGCTGAGATGCCTGTCGCATGCATCGCTTTGCGTGCATGCATATATGTATGACAGATGTTATGTGTTGTGAATACAGAAGTACTCGGAATTGGTGCCGGTGGTAGCCGAATGGTTATGGCACATGCCAAATAACTGCAACGTCCCTGGTTCGATTCCAGCCAGAGACCTGAATCAGGAACGCTTTATTCCATGTATATGCAAGTACAGGAAATTAAACGAAATATTGTTTCCCCCAGCTCGCAGCAGTGCAACACAAAGACAAAAACACATATCCAAAAACTACAAGAACTGCAAGAACACATATATCCAAACTAAACAAAAAAATCACTGTCCGAGGGAACGAACGCCAGCCAAGATGACTGTCGGAACCGCCGGTATGCATGGGCTAGCAGTTAGCTTAGCCTGCCCCGCTTCCGCGTCCTGTCAGACCGCCCTCGGTGTTTGCCTTTGGCAGTGATGTGCAGTCAGGGTAGGCAGTGCCTCACCCAGGCTAATAAGGAAAAAATTTGAATATCATGATAGTTACAAAAAAACTATTATTTATTTATTTATTTATTTATTTATTTATTTATTACGCTGATTTGTTAAGATTGTTGTAAAAATAATTTTTAAAAAATCATGTAAAACTTGTTGTTTTATCAATAAAAGGCATGCCCTATTCAGGACGGCTTGCTCCCAAAGCTAGAATTCGTGAATGCAGGCTGCTGAGGCAGAGTCTGCTTGTGCCTCTCTCTGGCATGTGGGTAAGTACTTACTGCCTACCTAGCCATGGACCTCACTGCACGTTACTGGTCTTCGGGCACAGCTCCGGGCAGGGGTCATGGTCCCTGGGCCCACCGGATGCAGCAGATCAGGCTCCCCCAGCTGATCCAGTGCTAGCTCTCCCAGCCAGACACCCTCAACACACCTCCCCACACTCCACACGATGACACCAAAAACTCAGTCAACGCTAGGCGAGGCCGCCGCTCAGTGTTATCGGAGCTGCCAGTCTGCTTGTGCTAGCAGTTAGCTTAGCCTGCCCCGCTTCCGCGTCCTGTCAGACTGCCCTCGGTGTTTCCTATTCGGGTGCAGCTCCAGACAGGGCCGTGGTCCCTGGGCCCACAGGATACAGCAGACCAAGCTCTCCCAGCCGATCCAGCGCCAGCTCTCCCAGCCATCAAACGAAGGCAAAACTTAGACACAGACGTGGACAAAGACACTGCATGGATGGTACTGGGTGAGGCCACAGCAAACGTGAATTCACGCCGCCATCTTCCCACACCGGTACTGGGTGAGGCCGCCGCAAACGTGAATTCACGCTGCCATCTTCCCACACCGGTACTGGGTGAGGCCGCCACGAACGTGAATTCGTGCCGCCATCTTCCCAACACATCTCGCACCCATCTCTCTCCCCTTGTTTCCTGTCTGCCACTTCACTATCCCCTACCCAATAAGGGCAAAAATGGCAAAAAATAATCTTAAAAAAAAAAATACTCTGAAATATCCTTTGCCAGCACTGAAATGAATCCCCAGTCTTCCGGTCAAGGTGCGTGGCAGTGAAAGAACACATCTTGCAGGTGGAAACGGAGGACGGAGAATTGTTAAGTGTTTCTTTACCGGAGATGTGGAAAAACGAGGTCATGCCACATGAAAATAAAGTCGAAGAAATCCTTTTCAGCGACCAAGGCCCTTTTGTGTGAATGGGTTTTAAATTGTTGTCGGAGTTTACGATTGGAAGCAGTGTCAAAAAAAAAAGCTCGCAAGTTTTTGTCATATTTTCTTTGTCATGAACTGGTTTTGTTGTCTGTGCTCTGTTCTCAAATGATGTTTTCCTTTGCCTTCTCTCCCCCCTACACACACACACACACACACACACACACACACACACACACACACACACACACACACACAGCTCGCACACGGATTACCACACCTCCTCAGGACCAAAGTGTCATCAAAGGAACTAAGGCTGTATTGAGCTGTGGCGTAACACACGACCCCAGTGTAACTGTCAGGTACGTCACATCCATATGCCTGAACATGGACACACACACAGCCCTACCTACACGCACACGTACAAGCATGCACAAATATACAATAGCAGCCACGCACACACGCAAACACATGCAGACCGCACGAACGCACTCATACTCAAGAGACAAACATGAAGCTGCCTTATCCGCACACACACACACACACACAGCCTGCGTCTGCGTGTGTGTGTGTGTGTGTGTGTGTGTGTGTGTGTGTGTGTGTGTGTGTGTGTGTGTGTGTGTGTGTGTGTGTTACCACCAGAAAGCCTCCCTTGCACATCTTGAACAAAGAACTGCAGCGCAAGCGACGCGACGCGCGCACACGCGGCATGCTCACAACCGCAGCTTGTCAAACTAATGCCTGTCGCCAACAGCCACCATCAACAGCGATCAATAGGCCATTCTGTCCCTTTCTGCTGAGATGAGAGGACCCCGCCTGATGAGGCACTGGAGCCCTGCAGTTCTGATGGGTGCAGATCTGCCGCTTGATTCGCAGGTGTCGGGGGGCTCTGACAGGGAGGCCTGTTCTGATGCATGGGCTCGACGAGTGGGAGTAAAGAGATGAAATGGCTCATTAATGAGATTTAATGGGCATGAGAGTTTGCCCAGAGATGTAATGACGAGAACCAACCAAAGCGCAATTGAAAGCAGCTGTCTGCGTGAAAGTTAAGATAAAAAAAAAAAAGAAAGAAAGAAGAGTTTCTAAAAACTGTCTACCTCCCAGTTCCAGTTAGTTGAATTACGTTCGGGATCGCAAGTGATTCATGAATACTTTTTTTTTTCTGAAAATGAAGAGATGCCAATTTTGGCTGTTTTTGCTACTTGAACGGATAGTCTTTATATTCTTTATACTTGGTTGCTTTAGGTTTGACCACTAGATCAAACTGGATTCGATCGAGATTGGATTTGATAGACTAGATTTGATCGGGAAGGAGAGGAAAAAAAATAAGCGTTTGGCCTTTTTTTCCCCCACCTCTACACCCGCGGCTGGGGAGCCGCAGGCCTCTGCGCTTTCGTACCCCCAAGTCGGTCTCACCATAGCCCCCGTCCTCCATTCTTGCACACACCCCTCTCCGGGGCCGGTGTGCCTTCGCCAGGTCCCGCGTGGGTCTGGCACGGTGGACATGATGGTCTCCAACTGTCTTTCGCCGCTGACCGTGTTATGCACGCAGGTCGGGGTTTTCGTTAGCGGTGAGCGAGCTCTCAGTGTCTCCGCATGGGGCGCTTCCCTTTCTCTGGCGTGCCGGATTGAGCAGAAGTTCCTGGCCCTCCAGCTAGGAGCCAGACGTGAGCTTTCCTGCACACGGGGGGGCTGCAACTTGAAATCGCCATTCGACTATGACCTCAGATCAGATGAGACAACCCGCTGAATTTAAGCATATTACTATGGCAACAGGCATGAGCACGAGTCCATGAATACTGGGATGGCATCCAGCGCTTTACCTGTGCCCCCAACCATAGGGTTAGCGGTTGTGCCAGGAAGGGCATCTGGCATAAAATTTTGCCAAATCATTATGTGGATTGACAAGACCACCATCGGTGCTGTGCCCTCACAGGGTACCGATGGAAACTATCAAATCCACTGTTGCGACCCCTGGGAAACAGGGAACAAGCTGAAAGAAGAAGAAAAAGAAGGGGTTTGATCACTAGCTTGAATTCATAGTTAGCTCATTGTTAACTATGAAACCGTTCTGCTTGTGTTTTAGATGTGTTTGACACGGTCAAGTGAAATTAAGAGAGTGAATCAGTAGAGGCATCCTGGGTAGTGTAGCAGTCTAGTCCGTTGTCTACCAACACGGGGATCACCGCTTCGGAGCCCCGTGTTACCTCCGGCTTAGCCGGGCGTCCCTACAGACACAATTGACCGTGTCTGCGGGTGTGTGTCCTGGCCACTGCACTAACACCTCCTCTGGTCGGTCGGGGCACCTGTCAGGGGGGAGGGGGAACTGGGGGGAATAGCGTGATCCTCCCATGTGCTACGTTCCCCTGGTGAAACTCCTCACTGTCAGGTGAAAAGAAACGGCTGGCAACTCCACATGTATCGGAGGAGGCATGTGGTAGTCTGCAGCCCTCCCCGGATCAGCAGAGGGGGTGGAGCAGCGACCGGGACAGCTCAGGAGAGTGGAGTAATTGGCCAGGTACAACTGGGGAGAAAATGGGGGTAAAATCCCCCCCCCAAAAAAAGAGAGTGAATCAGCTTTCTTTGAATGAGGTTAAGAAGGACTATGAAGGGTGTATGGGAAATCTATGGCAGATACGGCGTGCTCATTATTTTCACTGAAGGCAGGGAATGGAGATGTTATGTTACAATGATGGTGATGATGATGATGATGATGGTAACAGTTACACTGTCAACCATGATGACAGTGTTGGTAATGGTGAAGACATTATCATTAAGAGCTCAGCTGATGGTTACGATCCTGGAAATTTTGTTCCAGGCACATTTGGGAGAAGGAGGGCTCGGTCATCAATGCTCAGTCCATTCCTCGCATGCGGCTGGATGCAGACGGCACCCTGCACATCTCTCAGACCTGGTCGGGCGACATAGGGACCTATACCTGCAGAGTCACCTCAGTGGGAGGCAACGACTCCCGCAGCGCACACCTCCGTGTCAGGTAAAACACCCTCTAGCACCCTCGCATCATGTTCTTACCAGGTTTTCTCTCTCTCTCTCTCTCTCTCTCTCTCTCTCTCTCTCTCTCTCTCTCTCTCTCTCTCTCTCTCACATGCTTCCTTTCACATTCTGAACAAAGAGACAAGAAGGAGCATGTTAGCTATGACAACTGGTCTGTGTGTGTGTGTGTGTGTGTGTGTGTGTGTGTGTGTGTGTGTGTGTGTGTGTGTGTGTGTGTGTGTGTGTGTGTGTGTGCAGTATCCCATGTGTACAAGTACACAGACGGACACACATCACCTCCTGTACCTTCCTTCCTTTGACACTCTCACCCTTCACCAGCTCTGGCTCATTTTAACATGAACCAGACCTCCTCCTCCCCCGACTCTCTTACTAAACCCAGTGGAGCCCCCCACCCAATGGCTCTCTCATAGTCTCTATTTGTCTATAACCCCCCCCCCAAAAAGACACACAAGTCATCTTTAAGCCTACCTTGTCTTTGCAGCTATCTGCTACTTGTCTCCTTTAGCACAGGGTGAATTGATGCATCAGAAATTGGAATAGATTAAATATAAATGAGACATCCCACTTTTCACAGGGCTGAACTGACTGACTGACTAAATAACTGTCTATCGGACTTTGTCTGCGTATCTCTCCATTTTTGTCTGGTTGGCTGGCTGTCTTGCCCGAGTTACTGTCTATCTGTTCATTGCTTTACAGTTTATCTATTGATCTGTCTGTCTCTCCACTTATCTGAATTCATGGCTGAATGAATTAACGATCCAGGGTTTTGTATATCTCTGTGATTCAGTAGATTTGGCCTTGTCTGTGTGTTTTCTTTCTCTTTCTATCCTTACAGCAGTCTTCTAAGCCCTCTCAGTCCCATTCCTCCTAGGTGACACCTGTCTCCTTCCCTTTGCCTATCCATCCATCTTGACAAGCAAAACCATTTTGTCTTGCCGTCTCTCCATCATCTGTCTGTTGTGTCTGGGTAAACACTCAACTATACATTTCTACCCCCCCCCCATTTTTCTCCCCAATTGTACCTGGGCAATCACCTCGCTCTCTGATCCCGGTTACTGCTCCACCCCCTCTGCTGATCCAGGGAGGGCTGCGGACTACCACATGCCTCCTCTGATACATGTGGAGTCACCAGCAGCTTCTTTTCACCTGACAGTGAGGAGTTTTGCCAGGGGGACGTAGTGCGTGGGAGGATCACGCCCCCCCCCCCCCCCGAACAGGCACCCTGACTGTCCAGAGGAGACGCTGGTGCAGCGACCAGGACACATACCCACATCCGGCTTCCCACCTGCAGACACGGCCAATTGTGTCTGTAGGAACACCCGACCAAGCCGGAGGTAACACGGGCATTTGAACCACCGATCCCCGTGTTGGTAGGCAATGGAATAGACCGCCACGCCACCCAGATGCCCCGCCACTCAACTTTATATTTGTGCAAAAAACACAGTAGAAAAAATGCTCAGCAAACCTCTGGCCCGAGAGGAGGATTTGTGTCTATAGGAGAGATGTGGTCATTTGATATCTCCTCTTAGTCTCTCTCTCCTTTCTGCTTTTCCTGCATCAGGCAGCTGCCCCATGCCCCAGAGAACCCTACGGCAGTGTTGAGCACATCAGAGAAGAGAGCTATCAACCTGACCTGGGCCAAGCCATTTGATGGCAATAGTCCCCTCATTCGCTACATCCTGGAGGTGTCTGAGAACAGTAAGTCAACCCCCTGCCACAGATAATAGGTCAGGAATCCATCTATTCAATCTTCTTTTCTCGGTGATACACTTGCAGGTATTCTTTCTATCCGTCTACGCAACTTTCAAGTCAATGCATTATTTCTAATAAGTTATTACATTTGGGGCAAGCTAGTCAGTCTGTTATGCTCAATAATGCCTCAATCAGTGAGCGCGCTTGTTTAGTTTTTGGGGGGATTTTTTTCATCGCAAGAAGCCTGTTTGCTTTGCGAGTGGAACATTTTAGATGCCCATGGACAAAACCTGCGACCGTATTCAGTAAAAGTAAATAATAAATCTCGTTGTTCTGAATTGCAAATTGGACATGTGCGGCTCTTTCAATTTTCTAGGTAGCGTGAGTTTACTTCCAGCAGCATATTCTGCTAAACTGGCATTTATGTAGAATAATGATAGGCTTTTTTTTTCTTTTTTTTTTACGTGAACATTGTGTTCTCATTCTCCAATTTTTACCCCTCTCTCCTCTTCTCCAGCATAATTTAGTCTACTTTTTGAATTAGATTCTAAAATGAGAAACTCACCTTCGACAAAATGGGACCGACCAGAAAGATTTGGCAGAACTTTTTTTCTCCCTCTTTTTCTCCCCAATTGTACCTGGCCAATTACCCCACTCTTCCGAGCCGTCCCGATTTCTGCTCCACCCCCTCTGCCTATCCGGGAGGGCTGCAGACTACCACATGCCTCCTCCGATACATGTGGAGTCACCAGCCGCTTCTTTTCACCTGACAGTGAGGCATTTCGCCAGGGGGACATATTGCGTGGGAGGATCACACTATTCCCCCCAGTTCCCCTGAACAGATGCCCCCCGGCTGAGCAGCGGAGGCGCTAGTGCAGTGACCAGGACACATACCCACATCCGGCTTCCCACCCACAGACATGGCCAATTGTGTCTGTAGGGACACCCGACCAAGCCAGAGGTAACACGGGGATTCAAACCGGCAATCCCCGTGTTGGTAGGCAACGAAAGAGACCGCTACGCCACCCGGATGCCCTATTTGGCAGAACTATTAAACTCGCTATTCAATATTCCTAGCTAAAGCCACTTACTCGCGATATCACGGTGTTTTGAAGAATGCTGCCCTTGAAATACTTGGAGTATTACTCAAACTATGAGCAATTAACTGCCAACGTAATACTCTGCAAAACAATGAATATTTCGAATAAACCTGTCTCTTTATCAATTCTCTTCACCAAAGATGCTCCCTGGGCCATCCTGCTGGCCAACATCGAGCCAGAGTCTGCAGCAGTGACAGTCAGCGGTTTGATCCCTGCTCGCTCCTATCAGTTCCGCCTATGTGCCGTCAACGATGTGGGCAGGGGCCAGTTCAGCAAGGAGACCGACCGGTGAGATAGAGACACACGTCACACCGACCCAACCTGAGAATTTACCACTTACCCTTGATTACCGTTCAATCCCTCGCTTATTGATAATACGCTGACACGGTGCCAAGGCTGACCGCCCCCGCTTAACAAAGTCACGCTAAACCGATTCAGTTCCTGTGGCGCATGCCTAGTCGGTGTATTTGTTATTTATTTGTTCATTGACTTATCTAATGATTTATTGATTTACCTGATAAGTTGTCAAAGATGTTTAACCAGGAACCCCCCTTGAGACATTAAGTTCAACCAGTTGGGACATTTTGGATTCTTTCCGAGCGAACCTATGAGACCATTTTGCAGGGGTATTTTGTTGTGTTTTGTAGTCCTTTGTGTCCTGCATTTGGGCAAGGATTTGTGAATGCTCATTTGGGATTTTTCTTTATTATATTTAGTCTCTCTTATTATCTCTGTCTTTTGCATCAAACACACTAGCAAGCAATAACTCGGTGCAGGGACTGTGTTTTTAGCCAAGTTTGTGTGAATATGCAAGGTAATGAACTTTGTGGGAATGGTCACATTAAACAGAGGACATCATGTAATTGGAAATAATGGTGGTAATGTGGGGAAAAAACGGTGTCAGCTGGAGCAGTGACAGTAAAAATTAATCACACAGTATATTACAGTTATATTTCCAAGGCGGCCAGTGAAACTGATCCCCTCACTCCAGGGTGTACATCTCCTGTTTGTTTATTGGTGAAGGGGAATACGTGTGTGTAAGCCCGGCAAACAGGAGAAACACACACACACACACAAACATGCACAAACACACACGCCGCACAAACCCTTCTTTCATTCTAAAAGCAAAAGGAGGGATTTAGATGCCCCAGGAGAAAGAGGGGGAGATCAAGTTTGGCCTCACATAACTTACAGTAGCCCCCCGTACACACACACACACACACACCATTCAGCCCATACACCAGTCCGTCACACTAGCTCACACCACAAGCTCCTCTAGCCAGAGCAGATCCACAGGGCTCACTGCAGTGTGCTCAGAGAGAGATGGCGGGGAGCCGTTCGTGACGCCATTTGATCCCGAACCACAACCATTGATCTCCAGGTGATTTCTCATCGCCTGTCATCTTCTGGGAGCTCTCGGTTTTTTACTGGCGTAAGGATATATGGAGTGTATGTGGCTAAATTGATTTAGCATCCCCCCCCCCCCCCCGAGTTATTCCACCATGGTATTAGCTCAGTCTGTTAGGGTGGTCACCAGCTATTGTGACATAGTGGGGTAATATTATTTAAACCGTTTTATTTTAACGGCCAAGGTTTTGACAGAGGAATGAAAAAGCAAGAAACAGTTGGGGGGGGGGGGGCACAGCGGATAAACAGCAACTAACTTGGCTCAAACAGTTCTACAGCGTTCACCTTCAAACAGCCTATGTGCCATTAGGGGTTTCTGTTGGATAAAACACTGAGTCTATTTCAAAACCATAAATTTTTACCATGAAATAAAGCAGAACTCATTGTCACTCACTGCTGTTACACAGGAAATGTTTCTTGTAACGTTTCTCTTATGTGTGTCGGTCTGCACACGTGTGGGCATGTGCTTACTTATGTTTATGTGTGTGTTGTGTGTGTCTTGTAGTGTCTCTCTCCCAGAGGAGCCCCCCAGTGCCCCCCCACAAAATGTCATTGCCAGTGGGCGGACAAATCAGTCCATCATGATCCAGTGGCAGCCCCCACCCGAGAGCCACCAGAATGGCATCCTCAGGGGCTACAGCATCCGGTAATTGACCACTTTTTGTTGCTTACCATTTATGTGACATGTGGCCGCTACAGAGCCAACACCCGGCTTTGTCCAGTGTGAGGTTGAGATATGCCCCACTCGCCTCAGACTAGCTTTGATGAGATGAGAGTGTCAATGTCCAGATTTGCCCAGGTTTTTGGGAGAGATAGGAGCAGGATGCACCTCATCCTTACCCTGCACCGCACCAAAAGTGTCAAGAGCAAAAGCGTTCAAGCTGCTGCTGCTGTAGACATCAAGCTCAGTTGTGCCCAATTGCCTATCAAACTTGTAGTAGAGATGTTACAACAGGAAGAAATCTCCAACTGCAATTTGTTCCTGCTTTATTTTTTGTTTTTTATTTTGAGATACTTTATTAATCCCCGTGGAGAAATTACGCTCTGCATTTAACCCATCCTAGCTGTGTAGCTAGGAGCAGTGGGCAGCCGCCATGCAGCACCTTGGGACCAACTCCAGTTCTACTTTCCATTGCCTCGGTCAGGGGCACAGACTGGAGTATTAATCCTAACATGCATGTCTTTTTGATGGTGGGGGAAACCGGCACACCCGGAGAAAACCCACCGCAGACATGAACATGCAAACTCCACACAGACGTGGCATGACCCCCAAGGTTGGACAACCCCGGGGTTCGAATCCAGGACCTTCTTGCTTTGAGGCGACGGCGCTAACCACTGGGCCACTGTGCCACCCAATGGTTATTTATGGTTAACTTTACGTAAACGTGCATAAAGTCAGCTGCAGTTCATCTTCATGTTATTACTCTGGGTGCTGGCATCATGCTGCTTACTGCTGCTACACTGACGGCTCCTCTTTACCGCCATGTCTCATTGGAAATGAATGACTTTTATCACTCATGATGGTTTTGGCGTGAGAGCAAGGTTGGGGAAACGAACGCATCTCTTCTGACTCTGAATGGATGCTCACTGAATACACTGTTTTGATTATACGGTGTTGTGCTGTACGAATGCAGTTCATTAAATGATCAACATAGAAACAAAAATAGACTGCCATTCACCTCTCTAAAGACTGCATTTTTATACACCTCCTCATTCGGTCTTACTTGTTCTGTTTACTTGTTCTGTGCATTATTTAGCACTCCGTAAACATTTTTGAATTCATAACATTCTTACTGTATCCTGGTAAACAATGATTACAGGGTCACTTTTCACTGTTGTACTTTAAATTCATATGCTTTCGGTAAGAGGCCACTTCCTGCTTAACACAACGTTGCCAGCTTTAATACAGGTAAAAACAGTAGAGTGCTGATTGTAACTGCAGTAAACGTGTAATTAGTTTGGTTCTTTGTGGGACTTGTTATTCATTACAGCTGAATAAAACAGCAGGTGTTATCCAGACAGTCTGTGCCGTCACCTTGTTGAGTTAATGGTTGGCGTTGGTCGGTGCTTTGTCTCCTCCCTGCTGTCACGCTGGTGTACTGCAAGTCATGACCAGCCTGAGGACAGTTGCCGAGCCCTCAACAGTTTGAGAGAGGCCAGATAATCATCAACTGCTTACATCGTAGCAAAACAATTACACTGAAAGCAGAGCCAGGGCAGTGCTTGTAAAGTGGGAGCAGGAGCATTGGCAGAGACAGTAACATTAATCTCTGCTGTCTTGATGCATGCTCAACAATACAGGTAAGGAAATCACAAGAGTTGAATCAGTTCATCTGGATACAGCGTTTATTGAGAGAAACGTTTTCATCATTCATCTAATGCCCCTTTTCCACTACATGGTGCCGGCTCAGCTCGGCTCGCTTCTGTGTCGTTTTCCATTACCGTAACAGTACCCCCTCAGTGTAGCTGGATTTTTTGGCTCTCTTGTTTTTTTTTTTCAATTTCAAAATGTACTTTTAAGATAACTCCGCTTCGGGGCGTTCGGGTAGCGTAGCGGTCTATTCCGTTGCCTACCAACACGGGATTGACGGGTCGAATCCCTGTGTTACCTCTGGCTTGGTTGGGCGTCCTTACAGACATGATTGGCTGTGTCTGCGGGTGGGAAGTTGGATGTGGGTATTTGTCCTGATCGCTGCACTGGCACCTCCTCTGGTCGGTCGCGGCGTTCCCCAGATCGGCAGAGAGGAGGTGGAGCAGTGACTGGGACGGCTCGGGGTAATTGGCCAGATATAATTGGGGGTGGGGGTAGATAACTTCGCTTCAACCGCTTTGGTATATAAAATGCCGGGTGATATCTCATGCATGCACTGAATACGCAGTGATGCAAAATGATGCCGTGACGCATTTCTCTGACCAATCGGAGGTCTGCATTGATTTCGGTACCCGCTCTAGTTTTTTTTTGGAACCTCGACAAAAGTTGTACCAGAAAAGTGGTAACAGTTACCAAAATGCTGGTACTTTCCAGTAATGGAAAACGAAAAAAAGGGCGAGTTGAGTCGAGCTGGTACCATGTCGTGGAAAAGGGGCATAAGTGACCTCTTCAGTCTCAGCTGACTGCAGGTATCCCCACCCTTATAAACAATACAGTGGTATAACGACTGAAACCAACGCGATCAGTTTTATATGCAAATTGCAGTGACAATGCCATGAATGGGGAGTCAAAGGGGCCATCTAGTATGTGAAGAGGGAACGACGTGAACGGAGTGGAGGGGCCTAAGAGTACATCTGTCGCCACCATACAATGCTGTTATTGCAACTATTCCCCAGTCCCTAATATTTATTCCCCTGGATACCTTGTCATGGTAGAGACACTTGTGTGTACCAATGATCGCAAGAGCTGTGCTGTCCAGAGCTTGGCTCCTGATAGGGTCACCCAAAGTGGATAGGTCAAGGGGGAGGTTCCAGACAAAGTGCGATCCAACAAAGACCTCAACGGCAGAACTTGCGGAAGATAATGTCAGTGAAGGCGGATGAAGGCTGCATCAGAGGTTGGTCCCCAATCGTCTCGGTTCTCCATGCCATTGGACTCGGGCCACCGCCTGCCAAGGACCATGTGGTGGCTGCAGGTGCATTAGCCACTCCAAGTAAAAAGCTGTCACACGCAGGCGTCCTCCCGCAAGGACACCAACAAGGACCTAGAAGGAGGACAGTCATACTCGACCCCAAGTGACCACTGATGATGATTCCCCAATCCTCTGTGAATAGTACACATGGCCATTGTAACTCTAGATAATGGTCATGGCAATTTGCATATGAAACCGATTGTTGTTTTCGGCGTTATGCCACTGTATTGTTTATAAGGGTGGGGATACCTGCAGTCAGTTGAGACTGAAGAGGACACGTAGATGAGTGATGAAACGTTTCTCTCAAACGTTGTGTCCAGATGAACTGATTCAACTTTCTGTAATTAATCTGTGCTCTCAAAGCACAATGTCGACTACGGAGGCTGATAGGGATTTGGTAACTTGTTCAAGGACACTGGTGAGGGGGCGAAAGTCTGCTGTTAAATGATTTTGAATCAAGGTCTTCCGGTTGAAGGACGTTCTCCCTAATCACAGTATGACTCTGCTGACTCATTTATTTTAATTAGAATATTAAAACCAAACTTCTTGGAAAAGTATCTTGGATATTTTACCTTTGCGTCTCCTGTGGTTCAATTAACCGAGCCAGGGTGATATAGTCATATATCTCTCTCAAGACTGACCGATATAGTCATGTAAAACACAGTTGCATGTGTTACTCTTTGACATTACTCCCATTTAACTCTGCAGGCTTTCTTTCTTCAATAGAATAATTTTTCCCATTCAGGAAGCAACATATAGAGTGCATCACAGCAAATATTCTAAGCCTAACTCACACCTGCTCAACAATGCACTTATCCCATAAATAAACGTCTAGCATTAAACATTATTGTATCTTTATCACAGATACCGCCTTACTGGACTACCTGTGGACTACCAGACCAAGAACATCTCCAACCCAGATGTCACCAACCTGCTACTGGAGGACCTCATCATCTGGACTAACTATGAGATCGAGGTGGCTGCTTACAATGGGGCAGGACTGGGCACTTTCAGCCACAAGGTCACAGAGTGGACACTCCAAGGAGGTGAGGACACACACCAGTTTTCTCTACCCACCTCCAAAACGATAACATTTTTCAAGTCGGTTGAAATGTAAGACATCGAAGATTGTTTACTTTGGTTCCATCTTTGCTAGCTTTTATTGTGGTGCTGGCTACAGCCATTCAGATATTCTCATTTGAAAGCTTTTATTGTGGTAAATATGCAAACTTTTAGCACTGTAAAACACACTTCACTCCTATTCAAAACATACATCATGAGTCAAAATTGAATTTTATTGACATCTAAGGTGAAAGCATGGTCCTTATAATGTGCACAAATAACAACTCTGCTGGCTGACTTGCAAGTGTGTACATCTCTGTGTGTGGCTGTTTTGTGAAACCTAATGCTGAATGGATTCCCAATTGTATCCCAGTGCTTTGTCAATACCGCCAAAAAAAAAAGGTGTGAAACTCTTCTTAAATCCACAAGCAGTTCACAGAAAAAGTAAAGCGAGAGTGGACAAATTGTCCCCAGTCCTAGAGAGTATATATGACACCAGAAAGAGACAGAGTGAAGGCACATTCTGCCTTGACCTGTGCAGGACCAATCGATACTTGACATCGAAATACACACAGGCAGACTTCCAGCAGCCAAATGAAAGGTGCCCTGACATCTTTAGCTTGCCCTCCCCCTTTGACTCTCCTTGTCTGTCTCTTCCTCTCCCAGTACCCACTATCGCCCCTGGAAACGTACAAGCGGAGGCAGTTAACTCCACAACCATCCGTTTCACCTGGACAGCCCCCAACCCTCAGTTCATCAATGGCATCAACCAGGGCTACAAGGTCAGTCCTGCTGCCGTGCCGCCGACGTCGGCCATCACATGCATTGACAAGAGCTGTCAGAGTTGATCTTGTAACGTTGCACGTCAAGAAGGAGAGACGAGCTGGGTGGAGGGGGGGGTTGCACGGCATCAAGAAGGATGGGCTTAGTTGTTCCTCTTGTCTGTGTGAGGTCATTCCCTTTTATCTTTCAATCGTTTTGTGTGGATCTTACGGGGAACGGGGGCACGTGCTATGATGAATGTCTTCATTATTTTGTCATAGACACTCGAATGTCATTCATCTTTCTGTCTACTGTGTGTACTTGATTGAAACGAATGTATTCCAGGGGGACTTTTAGAGCGCCGGCCAAAGCGTACTTCTATTTTCCCTTTGACTATGTTTGGAATGAATGATGTCATTGTCATTTCTTTTTTCCTCAGTCTATCTCTGTGAATTGCTCTCAGCAGGCCTTACTCAGCTGGCAGTTGGGGTCACTGTATAAACTAGCTCTGAATTTTAAATACAGGATTTTTCCCAAGAGAAAGACCACTGAGCAGCAGGACGGGGGGCGGGGTATGGAGAAAGATAGAAGCAGCGAGATGAAGATAGATGGAGAGAGTGTAGTGAGATGGTTGGAATGCCAAAGATAGAGAGAGAGGAGAGAGCTAATGAGAAAGAGAGGCACGCATCCATCCACCTATCCATCCATTCATTCATCCATCCATCCATCCATCCATGCAACACTGAGCATTCACATTCACAGTCCCCCAGTGCCTCGTGCCAACCCTTCACTCCACTTTCCCACAGAGCCCCTCCTTTGCTCTGGGAACCAGACATAAACCCAAAAGGCTTTCTCTGGGGACTAATTACATAAGCACTTAATTGGTCAATCCAATCTCCAACTCCAGCTCACAAAAGTTGTAGGGTCTGCAATCACTGCGCATTATGGGATGCTATTGTGGCTCAGTCTAAAAATCCCTACCCGCCTCAATAGCCCCTCGCTCTCTGCGGAGCCATTCCAACCTGCCCCCAAGTCCCTCCCTCCAAGACAAAATGTCCTCAGGAAGTGTGTCTCAATATATTTATGAAGTCTGTGATGCCAAATGACTCCCTAGATCAATGATGCATGATAGTAGAGGAGATAAACTCTGTTTTGAGTCAATAAAAGAATGAGAGTAATTAGAGAAATATTCAATTGAGAAATAGTTGGGGGTGGATGGTTTGGGTTCATTTATTTTTTCGGTGTTTTCTTTTTTTTTAGCTGCCTGGTTAATTTTCCTTCTTTGCTGTCTTTTTTTTTTTCTTCTTCTTTAGTTGCTGGCCTGGGAGCCAGGACAAGAAGAGGAGGTTGCCACGGTAACAGTGCGACCCAACTTCCAGGATAGTGTCCATGTGGGTTATGTGGCTGGTCTGAAGAAGTTCACAGAGTACTACACCTCCGTGCTGTGTTTCACCACACCCGGAGATGGACCCCGCAGCCCACCCAGATTCCTGAGGACACATGAAGATAGTAAGTTTAATCTCCCTCTGTCTGTCTTTCTGTCTCTCTCTCTCTCCGCTCTCACCCCTCCTCCTCCCACAATTTCTCACTTACTTTAACTGGTGATTTCCTCAAGGGAGATGCACATGTATTTTCCCCTCCATGCACTCCCGTCTCTCCGTCGTTCTCCCTATTTCCCTGCCGTCTTTTCCCCTCTCTTCTTTAACAGGCAGCTTTCCTCTTCACATCCAGCCCTGTTGGTAAGGGGACATTAGCATCCCACAGTAACAATTCCACTGAGCCAGATCTATTATTCATGCAGGAACTAGTTGTACAAAAGTGCTAATGAACGAGTACATTCTGGCTCCGGCCAAGTTCACCCTAATTGGGACATGTTCTCTCAGAGGGGAAAAAAAAAACCTTGCATGAGCATCGACTTGTCAGCAATCAGTTTTCTCTCTCAAAAAGAACTAATTTTGTTGCTGTAAAAAAACTGTTGTCATATCGACCCTCAATGTGTTGTTTCCTTGTCCAGCCCCTGGTGCTGTGGGTCACCTGAGCTTCACTGAGATCCTGGACACCTCACTCAAAGTCAGCTGGAGGGAGCCCAGCGAGAAAAATGGCGTTCTCACAGGTACGGCCTCATCGTGCTCTGTATTCTTGCAGCAGCTGCAATTTATCCAGCGCTGTCCGTATCAGCGTTATGTCACGAAGAGACCAATTACACAATATAAGGTCAATGTCGCCAGCTGGTCCAATCACTGAGCCAAACCAGGAAGAAAAAAAAAAGTTTTTCAAATGACTCACATACTTCCTGCATTTAATTTTAGCTTCTTGGCCCCTTCTTTCCACCGAACGTTTTTTTCAGCATGAGTTTAAGAACTCTTACACATCAGCCAGAACAAGATGAAATAAAAAAAATACAACTGTCATGTTCATCAAAGATTTACATTTGCAGTTTACAGTAAAAATCACTAAAACATTTTTACTCTACTTTTTTTTTATTATTATATGGTAGATACAAACAGGAAAAAAATGTGTAAAGCATTCCAGTTATTGATTAATTAGGAATTTGACCTAAATGCAATAACCCAAAAGGGACAACGGCATATACATCACTGCTGGACAAGGTTCAAATTACATTAACTTTGAGAGGGCAAGCAGTTGGTGTGTGTCAGTAGGTCTATAATCATTGGCTGATTTAATTACTTTGATTCGATTTTTAATTAAGTTGATTTCATATATCTTCCAGCTTGCCCCAAAGCACACTATCGGATAGCTCCGTTTGTACTATAGTAAAAATGTTGTCGGATAGTTATTTTCCTATAGAGCATATTTCCCTCTCATTCCTATCTGTCCAATGACCTTTCCCATCCTGCAGGCTACCGCATCTCCTGGGAAGAATACAATCGCACCAACACAAGGGTGACCCACTACCTCCCGAATGTCACCTTGGAGTACAGGGTCACCGGGCTCACTGCTCTCACCACCTACACCATCGAAGTGGCAGGCATGACCTCTAAAGGCCAGGGCCACTTGTCCTCCTCCACCATCTCCTCTGGTGTCCCACCAGGTCGGTAGAACCACTGCCAACGTGTGATGCACAACATTCTGAACCGATTAAACAAAGAATTTGGGCAGCACAGTGGTTAGCACAGTTGCCTCACAGCAAGAAGGTCCTGGGTTTGAACCCTGGGGTTGTCCAACCTTGGGGTTCATCCCAGGTTGTCCTCTGTGTGGAGTTTGCATGTTCTCCCTGTGTCTACGTGGGTTTCCTCCGGGTGCTCCAGTTTCCTCCCACAGTCCAAAGACATGTAGGTCAGGTGAATCGGCCGTACTAAATTGTCCCTAGGTATGAATGTGTCGGCCCTGTGATGGACTGGCGGCCTGTCCAGGGTGTTTCCCCGCCTGCCGCCGAATGACTGCTGGGATAGGCTCCAGCATCCCGCGACCCTAATTAGGATAAGTGGCTTGGATAATGGATGAACACAGAATTTTCCATTTCCCGAAATATTCCAACGTCAGATGGTTCAAAAGCCTACTGCCTCATCAGAAACAAAGGGATTTCATCCACTCTGTGGATGTGGTGTATTGTCATGGGGATTAAATCAGTAGTGTTTTTAGCAAAGCCAAAATTTCATTGTAACAAAAACATATAAAACATGACTGTGCTCAGACTAACAGTCTAGTCACAAACTCATATAGAGCATTTTGCAATTTCAGTGTGATTTCTCTCCCCACCCCCCCACCCACCCACCCACTGAATGCATAATAGCCATTACTGAGTCGTGCAGTCGGTATTTACTTTGGTAAACCTGTAGATTTACTGTCTCACATCTAACTGAGTGAACACACCCCGTGTCGACTGGCGCCAGACACAATGAAACTGGACGCCGGTCAGCACAAGCTGCGACAGAACCATAAAACACCCAGAAAATCAACCAGCCAATACCAACACATAAAGCACCAACACATAAAGCACCAACACAAGCGAGGTGGCCCAACACACACCTAAGCCCCAAGCTAGAAAATAAGAGTCCCCATGGGGTCATTTCCAACAATTTTGTCTTTAATGATTTCAAGCTAAATCTTATCACAGCAATGCAAAAACCTCACTCGCTCATTATAGAGGCATTTACACCATGTAAGTTTGTGACAGCTGTCAAATTAATGATTGTTAGATTATAAAGCTGCAGTTATAGTCCACTGACTGATGATTACTCTCGTTTGTGTAATGATACTGCCTACACTGTGCGCCCGCAGCTCCCGCGCCTGTGCTTCAGATGGGAACGCCGGTCATGTAAATGAATAAGTAGTGCCGATTAAACAGTGGAGGCTTTTAATGTATGCATTTAATTAGAGTTGAATAGAACCACATTTGAAGCAACGCAAAAGAAGTTGCTTCCCCATTGCTTACTGTGCCCATGGGAGCAAGTCCATCTCGATAAGATGAGGCCGGTGTCTATGCAATGTCACGCTTTGGTGTTCGCATACCTCCGTAACAAGGATTTATGTAAATGTTCGGTTGCATTGCTAAATTGGGGGCACGTGAAGATAAACCAAATGTTGACTTCGAGCGAAGTAGGAGAGAAATAAGATGGAAGAGGAAATATTTCTTACATTAGTATTTGTGAGCGCACACACACACACACACACACACACACACACACACACACACACACACACACACACACACACACACACACACACAAAGCTCCCTCCTGCTGTCATTTGATTTTGCCATTTTCAGAGTCGTTTCCCCTACAAGATTTCCAGGGAATAATCCATGCTTATTGTTTACTCAGCTAAAGTGTAAACAGTAGGATATTAGATTGAATCATATCTCCAGATAACTACAATGTAATTGACATTCATGGCATTGTCCCTGTCTGGGTGTTGTTTGTAAGCATCTTCCCTCATGCTAATCTCATTTTGCTGTCTTAGCTGAAGTGAGGAGTTCAAGGAATACAGAGTATTTTGTCAGAGCAACCTTCTTTTGCATGCAGTATCTGTCTAACCACAAGAGAGCGCTGCAGTAGAAACATTTTCTCAAGCTAACTGTACAAATAAACCCAAGTGTGTGAGATGTGATCAGACAAAATGTCAACACCAACATTAAACTGAGCTTCAGAATGGCACATTAGAGATGCGCTCTGCAGTCAGCGGTTGTCCGGTGTTGTGTTGTCTTGGCTGTCTTTCTTTACTTTGTTCTAGCCCTTTTTATCTCTGTCCCACTCTTTCTCCACAGAGCTCCCCGGCCCGCCCACCAACATGGCCATCTCCAACATCGGCCCTCGGTCCGTCACCCTGCAGTTCAAACCTGGCTATGATGGCAAGACCTCTATCTCTCGTTGGCAAGTAGAGGCCCAGGTAAGACACATTTATTTGAAAAAGTAGTCCCCCAGCTAAAAACAGCGGCGCTACAGTGCAGCGGAATAACATTTTATAACAACGTACAGATGGTGACTGCTTTAGAGGACCACAGTGGTCCATTACTGAAGCCCCCCCCCCCCCCAATTTTGTACACTTGCCTTACTACAGCTGCACCGTTGTTTTGCATTCCACAACGAATTGGTAGGAAAATTATACAGCCCTAATGGGACGAATATAGACGCAGGTTAGAGTTGGCTTACGTCTAGAATATAATAATATTAATGTCAAGCATTTTTATAAAGCACTTTTTAAAACGTGTGTTATACAGGGAACCCCTTTGCAAAACAACAATAATGAATTCACTGGTAAAACAATACCAGTAGGAATAAATGCAATGACACAATAATAGGCTCAGAAAAAAGGCTGGCATTAATAAGTGAGGTTTTTTTTTAAGAGTTTTAAAAGTTGACACAGATTCGCCAGTCTGGGTTGCTTGGAAGGGCCCTTCCATATATATATGTGGCAACAGGTGAATGATTTAATACTGCTGCCCAGTTAAGTACCTCTGTGTCCCGATGGGGTGCTCTCTTGCCCCAGGTTGGGGCGACTGGAGAAAATGAGGACTGGGTGATGGTGCACCAGCTGTCCAACGAACCTGAAGCCCGCTCCTTGGAGGTGCCGGGTCTTAACCCATACACCTTCTACAGGTGAGAAAACTGCATCCACTTTAACACACATGACTATGTTTATATACTAGTATGTACAAACACCTTCACATACACACACACACAAGCAATAAACACATTTATAGCTCGTATCAGTCCGAGGATCGCATTGAGGATAACCCTACTCGTGAATCCCCCTGTGTAACGAGAATAAACAGAAAACAGTGTCAAGATAACATGCGGTTCCTGAAAAACAACAACAGACGAGATAAGCTGCTGCATGTGCACCTGAATATCACAGCTAATGTCAGCAGCACGTTGCAGGAACCTTATCTTGCGTGGGTAAGCGCTCACGCCGGTTATTACTGTTTGCACCATTAATGTTTACAGTTCACGCATGACCTTTATCACGATGGCCTAGCGTGTGGGGTAACACACTCAATAAATAATCGCTTAACAGTTGAGTAAGGTAATCCCTTGAGCCTCACCGTGCCACACTTCACTATTCCTGCATCAGCGCAGCCACTTTACATTTCAGAAGAGTTAAATGTCATACTGAGCAAAAATGTCTTCTTCTTGTGTATTCCCCCTCAGATGCAAACACACTCCCACACAACGTCACATGAGCTTATCCACTCACTCGTGCACACATGCATTTGTGTATCCTGTATGTGATCTCAACCTCTGTACACCGAGTCCCCTTGCGGAAGCGATGCATAAGCGTTTTGATAATGCTGGTGTCGTGAATTCCCCGACTACGAGAAGCTGTCAGCGAGCCGGCTTTCCAGATCAGATCCAACCGTTCCTTCCAGCTGAGTTTTTGGAGGTTTTATCCTAACGTCCATTGGCGTTTTAACTCCAACCACCAGATTCCGTATGCGTCAAGTGAACATTGTGGGCACCAGTCCTCCCAGCCAGCCCTCCAGGCAGATCCAGACCCTGCAGGCCCCTCCGGACATGGCCCCTGCCAACGTCACTCTGCGGACAGCCAGTGAGACTAGCCTCTGGCTCCGATGGGTGGTAAGTAGAAAAAGTACTGTCTGTTAAAGGTCATAGCAGTTGAAGGAAATGCCTCTTACTATATCTATATATTTGTATCACCATTTCAGTCTTTAAAAGAGTATAAGAATAGGAGGAATAGTAAAAGGACTTGGAGTAGGGTTGAGTGATTGTGTATCAGCTGCACAAATCAACACAGTGACCATCAAACACGTTTGAAAACTGAGATTAAAAACCCAGCAACTTAAAAACATGATTATGGGGCATCCGGGTGGCGCAACGGTCTATTCCGTTGCCTACCAACACGGGAATCGCCGGTTCGAGTCCCCGTGTTACCTCCGGCTTGGTCGGGCATCCCTACAGACACAATCGGCCGTGTCTGCGGGTGGGAAGCCGGATGTGGGTATGTGTCCTGGACACTGCACTAGTGCCTCCTCTGGTCAGTCGGGGTGCCTGGTCAAGGGGCAGGGGGAACTGGGGGGAATAGCGTGATCCTCCCACGTGCTGCGTCCCCCTGGTGAAACTCCTCCCTGTCAGGTGAAAAGAAGCGGCTGGCGACTCCACATGTATCAGAGGAGGCATGTGTTAGTCTGCAGCCCTCCCCGGATCGGCAGAGGGGGTGGAGCAGCGACCGGGACGGCTCGAAAAAGTGGGGTAATTGGTCGGGTACAATTGGGGAGAAAAAAAAGGGGGGGGAGAATATAAGAATAGGAGGAATGGTAAAAGGGCTTGGAGTAGGGTTGTGTGATTGTGTATCAACTGCACAAATTAGAACAGTGACCATCAATTAATCAAGCGTGTTTGAAAACTGGGATTAAAACCCCAATAACATAAAAACATGATAATAATCTGTGCAGCGGTTTGATCTCGGAGTTTGATCTCAAAGGTCCAGCGGTTTCTACGATGAACAGAGAAATTCTTGTGGCTTGCGTTAATTATCACCTGAGGCGATGTTAACAGGAAAAAAAAAAGTACTTCTTTCACATGAGGGGTTGAACTTTGTTGGGTTTTAAATTTCAAGCATTTCTCTGCCCAGTGATCTTTGTCTCATTTACATCTTGTTGACCTCTCTTTCCCCTGTCCAGCCTCTGCCCGAGTGGGAGTACAACGGGAACCCAGAGCTGGTGGGTTACAGGGTGCAGTACTCCCGTTCAGGCTCGCAGGGCCGGGCTCTGACTCACGTCATCGCTGATCGTCTGGAAAGAGAGTTCACCATCGAGGACTTGGAGGAGTGGACGGAGTATGAGGTCAGAGTCCAGGCCATCAATGGCATCGGAACCGGACCCTGGAGCACGCCGGTCAAGGGCAGAACGAGGGAGTCCGGTGAGAGGCACCTCCTCCATCACCCTGTATAAGAAAGTCTGATTGAAAATTCATGGCTGTTAAGTTAAGGTTCTGAAGTATTTGTCGAAAAATGCATTCCCTCTCTCTTGGTTACATTAATTTGTGCAGACCTCTCAAGATATCAGCATATCATCAAGTTCTTTCCAAGAGTCAATGATTTACAAATCACATGTGAGATATTTGTGCCAGGCTTGGTGAAAAACAACCGAGACATTCCCATTAAAACTCCCAATATCTTCCATCCATTTTATGAACATTCAAAGGCCACTCGGATCATTTTGATATCCTAAGAGAAATAAGTTTTTCTTCATGGAATATCTGCATTACGAGATATATTGGAAGTAACAAACATACAATTATGTGGTTTGCATTCCACCAAGTGTGGATCCTTGTGTGGCCACACTGCTCAAACGCCCGACTGAAGCCCTCTTTTATCAACCCACCTCTTTGCAGGCAAGAGTGTTTTTCATCCATCCCCTTAAAACCAGAATCCAAACTGTCTGCCTTCCTTCTCAGCTGCCCTCCTCTCTCTCTCTCTCTCTCTCTCTCTCTCTCTCTCTCTCTCTCTCTCTCTCTCCCCCCCCCCCCCCTTCTCTTGGCTCACGCTCTCGCTTAAGTTACCAGACCTTCGGTAGGGAGGAATGGAGTGATTGGAGGGAGTAAGGGAGGGAGTCGGAGGAAATTGGGAACACATGGGCTAGAAGGTGGAATTCCTATCCTCTTTTTTTCCACTCACTCTTGCAAATTCTTAGGAATCAGTGCATTATGTCCAGGGATGAGCGCCAAGGAAGGGGAAAGGGTCTGCTCATACAGTCTGCTTTTTCTGGCTTCCACTATGCCTGGCTGCCCCAGTGTGCCTCGATGGTTCACCAGGACTTCTGGAGCCACACACACACTCATGCACAAGCACAGAGACACACACACAACCATCTACACAAAGAAAACACACTGCCAAAAGTTGATGGCTGAAATGGGTCTCATTTTTTAATGCTCTTTCTCACACCCACTCACATATTTTTAATAAAAATTTGGAAACGTTCAGATATGCTGATACAAACACATACACAAACACCGGGAGCAGTGTGAAGCCTGAGGCAGAACTGTCCAAGACTCTTAGAAATAGTTGTTTAAACATATTTTGTTCCTCCCTTTTCACTTTCGTGCCATTTTTCAGTCCCCTCTTTTGGACCCACAAATATATCGGCCTTTGCCACCACCTCGAGCAGTATCCTGGTGCGCTGGTTCGAGGTCCCTGAGCCAGACAGAAATGGACTCATCCTGGGGTACAAGGTATGCGTGGACACAGTTGCATTGCCTTGCATGGTCGCATTCATTCACACTGGGCCACAGTGCAGCAGCCGGAATAAGGCTCTTTGTTCAGGAAGTGCTAACAGTTCACATCTGATTTATTTCTTTAATATTATACAACAGAGGAAGAGAGGCTCAAATGTGGAGAAAGAGGTTATAATATGGTATCGTGAGCCACCAGCATACCTGTCTTCAAATTCCTTTTCCCTCCACCTCTCTTCATGTCTTGTTCCCTTGTTCCTTGTCCTCTTATTCCCTCTTTTTATCAGGTGGTGTACAAAGAGAAGGACTCAGATAGTGCAGTACGGTTTTGGACGGTGGAAGGGAACGCCAGCCACAGTGTCCAGCTGACTGGTCTCGGGAAGTACGTGCTCTTTGAGATCCAGGTCTTGGCTTTCACACGCATCGGAGATGGACGGCCCAGCTCACCGCCCATCCTGGAGAGGACTCTGGATGATGGTACGGAAATGAGCCTGAGCATGCAGCTCTCTCCAGATTCTTTGACAATAATGATGTCCTTCGTAAGCCTTAGAAGTTGTGTGACGATAGACAGAAGTTTCCTGTTGCCCGTAACCGGTCACAGCCAGAGCGTCCACGGGGTAAGGCATTCATTAGGTCACCCTTACCCGGGGGATAGTGGGTGTAGATCGGTGTAGACCCCTCTGGCCCATCCGGGCGCCTGCAGCCAAGCAACCGAAAGCATTCTCCCTACGTCTCCTTCGCGGCCTGAAGGTAATGCAATCCATGCGAGGCTTCAGTGTGTAAAATAGCGAGAGCAGCTGACACGAGTTTGAAGGAAGCTGGTGTTACGACTGTCTCCTTCCTGTGGAAACGTGAGCCAGGGGAGTTATTTGACAAGAGTTCCGGCCATATGCCATTGGGTTAATCAGGTGGGATAAGGGGAAAAACTAGAAATAAAATTTAAAAAAAAAGAAGTTTCCTGTTGCACACATGCAAGTTGGCCAACAATTACAATTTGTTTTCTTTTTTCTTTTCTATATAAGCCACTAGGCTTTCCTCATGGATTTGTCCCATTAGCTGGCCATCCTCCTTGGTTTAATTCATTAGCCTGAAAATGTTGACCCAAATATCATGGCCTTTATGATGTTTAAAGCTGGCTAACATATGTGCTGCATGGGGAAAAAAGGTTTCTTTGAAAGAGAGGGAACCTGAATCAGAATCAGAATTCTGACTCAGTTTATTTGAACAAGTATGTGTAGGCCTACACATACAAGGAATTTGACTTGCTCTCCAAGTACTTACACAGAATAGACATACAGCTAAAACAAAGACAACAAGGTTAACGTAAACATTGAACTACTATGTACAGATATAGATGTATATAAGAATTATTTTATCAAAAATGACATTATAACAGGAAGACAATGGTGCAGAGTGCAAAGATGCTGGAAAAAATATGTTAACAGGTTAATTTATATACATGAGGTAGGTGGATATGACAGAATCTGCTTGTATACAATATACAGTATATACAGCGTGCTTAGATTTATTTTTGACAATGATGATATGTTAAAACTATTTAAAATACAGGATATATGATTATATATACTATATAGATACATATAAATAATGTAGTATATAGTAATATACATAATTTAGTATTTGTAGGTACAGTGGATGTTCACTGTTACAGGTATATTGCACAGGGATTGTTTCTGACACTATGATTGTTTTAAGGGTTCATCAGAGTGACTGTCTGTGGGGAAAAAAACTGTTCTTGTGTCTGGTTGTTTTGGCATACAGTGCTTTGTAGTGCCTACCAGAGGGGAGGAGTTGGAACAGGTTGTGATGGGTCTGCAGTGATGCTGATTGTGACTGTGTTGGATGCCCACTTTTGGTCATAGTAGATTGTGAATCCCAGAAACCTGAAGGTTTCCACAGCAGACACAGTGCCATTGAGTATGCAGTGTTGGGGGGGGGGGGTGGGGGGCTCCTCCTCTTCAAGTCCATTGTCATCTCCACAGTTTTGAGTGTGTTCAGCTCCAGGTTGTTATAACCGTACCAGAGGGCTAACTGTCCAACCTCCCGTCTGTCTGCAGACTCATCACTGTCCCGGATAAGGCTGATGATTGTTGTGTCATCTGCAAACTTCAGGAGTTTAACAGACAGGTCTCCTGAGGTGCAGTCTTTTGTGTAGAGGAAGAAGCACAGAGGGGACAGCACACATTCCTGGGGGGCGCTAGTGCTGATTGACCAGGTGCTGAATGTGATTTTGCCCAGCCTCACCTGCTGCCTCCTGTCTGTCAGGAAGTTTGCTATCCACTGACAGGTGGGGTCAGGCACTGTGAGCTGGGTGAGTCTGATGAATAGGACTTCTAGGATGATGGCGTTGGACACCGAGCTGAACTCTACGAACAGGATACTTGTGCACATCCCTGGGGAGCCGAGTTGTTGCAGGATGTAGTGCAGTCCCATGTTGACTGCGTCACCCACTGACCTGTTTGGCTGGTAGGCAAACTGCAGGGTGTCAACCAGGGGGCCTGTGATGTCCTTCAGGTGGGTCAACACCAGTCTCTCGAAGGACTTCATGACCACAGATATCAGGGCGATGGGCCTGTAGTCGTTCAGTCCAGTGATGGAGGGTTTCTTGGGGACTGGGATGATAGTGGAGTGTTTGAAGCCAGAGGGGACTTCACACAGCTCCAGTGATCTGTTGAAGAGCCGTGTGAAGGTGGGGGCCAGCTGGTCTGCGCAGACTTTCAGACAGGAGGGTGACACACAGTTGGGGCCTGGTGGAGTTGGAGTAGGTGAAGGGTGTAAAAGTGGGCTGATCAAACCTGCAGTAAAGCACATTCAAGTCGTTAGCTAGTTGAAGGTTCTCTACAGTATGGGGGGAGGGTTTCCTGTAGTTGGTGTAGTCTTGCAGGCCTCTCCACACACATGCAGGATCATTAGCTGAAAACCTGTTTCTCAGCTTGTCAGTATAGCCCCATTTGGCTACTCTGATCTCCTTTGTCAGTGTGTTTCTGGCTTGATTGTACAGGATCCTAGCTCCACTCCTGTAGGCCCCCTCCTTGGCCTGACGAAGCTGCCTTAAGTTTTGCTGTGAACCAAGGCTTATTGTTATTGAAGGTGCAGAAAGTTTTTTGTGAAAATATCACAATAAGTTCGTAGATGTCAGTAAGTTCGTTCAGGTCTGTAGATGCAGCCTCAAAAACACTCCCATCGGTGCAGTCAAAGCAGGCCTGGAGCTCCAGTTTTGACTCATTGGTCTATCTCCTCACAGTTTTAACCACAGGCTTGGCAGATTTTAGTTTCTGCTCGTAGGTTGGTAGAAGATGAACCAGACAGTGACAAGAGAGTCCCAAAGCTGCACGGGGGACAGAATGATAGGCGTCCTTTAATATTGTGTAGCAATGATCCAGTGTGTTTTTGTCCCTGGTGGGATACTTAACGTGCTGTCTGTATTTTGGCAGTTCATGGCTGAGGTTTGCTCTGTTAAAATCCCCGAGGATAATGAGAAGGGAGTCTGGATGTTTGTGCTCCATGTTTATTATCTGGTCAGCCAGGTGTTGTAACGCCTCACTAACACAGGCCTGGGGTGGACAACACCAGCCAGAATAAATGATGTAAACTCCTGCGGTGAATAAAATGGTTTCCAGTCAATGAAAATGGTCTGTACGTGAGGGCTACATGATTTCTTCAACACTGTGACATCTGCACACCAACCTTCGTTTATGTAGAAGCAGATTCCACCTCCTCGTTTGTCCCCGTTAGCTCCATTTCACAGTCTGCACTGATGAGTTAGGAGTGCGGCAGATGGAGTGAGCTGTTCCGACCATGCTCTCAAAGCCAGGTTTCAGTGAGGCCCAGGGCAGCAGATCTGGAAAAGTCCGTGTTTGTTCTGTTGAGGAGCAGCAGTTTGTCCATCTTTGTTGTGCAGAGAGTGGACATCCGCCAGGTGGATTGACAGGAGTACAGTTCAAAATCCCCATTGTCACAGTTTAACGAGCACTCTGGCTCGATTCCCCTGTCAAAGCCCACACAGTTGCTGCTCCTCCAACTAAACATTCGGGGAAACTTATTGGTTCAATGAACAACAGTAAAAAAAAAAAAGTCTGACCAGTGGATAGTCGGAGGGTTAAAAGTTCTTCCCTGCTGAATGTGCTCAGAGAGTGAGAGCTGGAAACTAAACAAACAAAAACAGGGAAAGTACTAGAGAGCACAGAACCGAGGCTGCCGTCTGGGGTGTCATCTTGAGATCAAACCGTTGTGCAAATTGTAGTAGTGTGCAGCACTGATAAACTTAATGAAAATGCACGCTCTTTTTTTTTCTCAATACCACAGTTATTTACTATACTACCTTTTGACTAGCAAGTAAATTCACTATTCAAAACATTTACGTCTAAGCCCATTTGGATTTACAAATCTCTGTTTATAGTTACTGTAGAATTATAAACCAAGAAAATCTGTTTGTCCCGTAGTGCCGGGACCTCCTGTGGGCATCCTCTTTCCCGAGGTGCGGACCACTTCAGTGCGGCTTATTTGGCAGTCCCCTTCCCAGCCCAACGGTATCATCCTGGGTAAGTAAACCAAGTGCATTATACAGGCTTTATCTGTGGCATTTAGAACAACGATGTAAAAGTTTGAAATATGTGTAACCCTTTTGCTTGCAACAACATGGTTCCTTTGAGCATTCGTCCAAGGATTTTGTCCAAGAAAATCGTTTTTATAAGCACCTGGAATCTTAAAGGTTACTAAATATTTGAGGTATTCTTGATTTAGGTTTTTAAGCTGCTAACCAAAGGGCATTTGACTTGGCATGCTACACTGATAACTTTTCAGCTGCACAGAGAATATTATCTCAAAAGATTTGGCCTATTGATTGGAAACAAACAGATCTTACTGTCTCCAATCGATACTCTAGGCAGTTGGGTACTTTAATTTGTTTACTAGGTAGCGATTCAGCACAGCGCCTCCAAAATATTTGATTTATCCTGTCTGTACACTGTACTGCACAGTTTGCTCAATTAGATACGTAAACAAAATGCTGCTGATTCGTAGACAGACCAGCCACAGACCACAAATGCTTCAAATACTTGAAATAGATTTTTTAACCGAGCAGTAAGTGAATAATTGAACTTGTTATGACTTAAACCACCAAATAACAACATACTTTTCCATGTCCTCAACCACCCTGCAGCCTATCAGATCACATACCGCCTGAACTCCACCAATAGCAACACAGCTACAGTGGATGTGCTGAATCCCAGCTCTCGCCAGTACACGGTGACGGGCCTCAAGCCCGAATCGGTCTATGTGTTTCGTATCACCGCCCAAACTCGCAAGGGATGGGGCGAGGCCGCGGAGGCTCTGGTAGTCACCACAGAGAAAAGAGGTAACCATGACATGTGTGTTAACTCTAGCAAAAATGTCTTGATGCATGCTCAATAATCCAGGTAAGGAAATCAGTTCACCTGGACACAACGTTTGGCGGGGGAAATGTTTCATCACTCGTCCAAGTGACTTTGTTAGTCTCAGCGGACCGCAGGTTGCCATCTTACGATGCTGTGATTGCAACTATTCCCCAATCCTCTGTGAATAGTACACATGGCCATTGGAACTCTAGTTAATGGTCACGCCAATTTGCATATGAAACCAATCGTTGGTTTCGCTCGTTATGCAACGGTATCGTTTATAAGGGTGGGGATACGGGCAGTCAGTTGAGACTGGAGAGGTCACTTAGATGAGTGATGACACGTTTCTCCCACTAAACGTTGTGTCCAGATGAACTGATATTCACCTTCTGCGATCCAGCAAAAATATTTATTACACCTCTAATATTATTTCTCTGAGCTAGGAGTAGACTAGATTAGGACTGCGAAGTAAGTGGCGGGGGTAACAAACCCCAGTCTAAGAGAAAACACAGCTGGGATAGCCGAATACAGTTGCTGTTTAGGTGTAGGTGTGTAATCTCAGTGTTGACACATTGGAGAGAACTGAGCAAGGTCAGTGTGATGTTTAATTCATTTCCAGTCACCAGTCCATTAAGCAGATGTGTTTTCTAACGCACTGTTTGTGTCCTGTGGGTGTTTATCAGAGGGACTCTCGCTCAGTTCTTGCAAAGAATAAATCCATCTACTCCCCTCTTCCAAATCGCTTATTTTGTTACTTTCAGTAAATCAATTACATTTCATTTATCCACCTTGTAAAACTTTGTGAAAAAAATGAGTAGCAGATGATAACTTTCCAGTTTTTCCCTCTTATCGAGTGTAAGTTTAACTATGTTAGATAATTCATCCCTGTCTTTTATTTTCAATAAAATTAGGAGTATGAGGTAAACAAATCACAAGGGTTCTGCTCTTTGTGCCGATATAATCTTATTGCGATCACTTGCCTTTTCACATTTTAATCAATTTTGCCTCCCCTATTTCGCCTCACCTCTGTTTCCCAACTGTACCTCCTCCCCTCCTTGCACTAATTTTTCCCTCTCTCCCTCCATTTTTGCACTCTCTTCCCTCTGACCAGCTCGTCCCCAGCCAACCAGCCGTCCCATGGTGCCCCAGGAGGAGGTTCAGGCCCGCCGCGTCTTGTTATCCTGGGAACCGGGCAGCGATGGCCTGTCCCCTGTGCGTTACTACACCGTTCAACTCCGAGAGCTTCCTTACAGAAACTGGACCGTCCACTCAGCCTCTGTCAATCACGAGGCTAGCTCCTACATAGTGGACAGGTACAGGCGGGAATACCTACCAGCAGAGTTTGGTTACAGAACAAGGTTGACGTCCAACAAGAAGGCATTGTATTCGCCTTTGTTGATGCCACATGTCTTATTTGCCGTGCTTTGTGTAGATTGGAGGGGCAGTGGTTCAATTAAAACAACGGTTCAGCTCTCCACGGCCCCCTGTTAATGGAAGCAATCACGGTTTTCAACGCAATTTCAGCGGCGTCTCAGAGACACACAGAACACTGCCCAGTGTTATGGCTGCTAATGGAGTGTTATGTATGCAACATATATAAAGAGAAAATCGTGATTGTTTCCCTTTAAATCACACACTTGTTATAGTCTGCATTTCACCAGAAGGGTTTTATGGGGTGATGTTATCGAGAGTTGCACTATATAGATCAGAATAAAACAACACTATAAGCCATCTGAAGAAATGCTTTTAGGGAGCCAAGCATTTAAATTTAAGGCAAATACCACAAAGAACAGTAAATTCTGCAGACCATAAAATAAGATTAGAACAAATGTACCTTGTAAAAGCTTAATGATACAGTAATTTCTTGTTTCCTAATGTATGGTTAAGGACTTGAGGTGGTTTTCAGCTGTTTCTGGTGGCTCTCATATTACAAGAGCAGAGGTATGTTGTAATGAGCCTCTAGCTCCCTAGGAGAAACCAAATTTCACCAGCGGGGTCCCTGGCTTACTAGGTTTAAGATCCCCAGAAGTAGTAAAGATCAATGTGTTTTCCTGTGCCTCCGTGTCTAGGCTGAAGCCATTTACCTCCTACCAGTTCAGAGTGAAGGCCACCAACGATATAGGAGACAGTGAATACAGCGAGGAGAGCGAGGCCATCACCACTCTACAGGATGGTAAGAGTACTGACGTGTCTCATTCAAACCATGTGATTTTTTTCATTTTATTTTTTTTGTAAACAAGTTAGTCTCTCTGTCACACACACACACACACACATGAACACACACAGGAACACACATACACTTGCACAGACCGAATGAGAATCATGTTTCTTGGCCATGTAAGTTTGCACAAACATAGAATTTGACCCTGGTTTCGTGGCTCTCTCGGTGTACTTAACATAGAATAACAACACGACAATCTTCAGATATATACTCAAGGATTGACTATACAGTCGACATACACACACTTACCCATTTACTACACAGCACATCGCACACAGACACCATGAAACGTGTGTGTGTGCGTGTGTGCGGTTTTATGTAAAAAGTCCCGTCTGAGTAGTCTGTCGGGATGAGTTAGCTTATCGTTCGGATGACACTATTGGCAAAGACACAACAGGTGATGTCATGTGCGGCCCATCTACTGTTGCCCTGAGACTAAACAGCAGCTTTTAAACCTTGGCAAAAATCAGCCTGACGGCTTTAATCTGCTAAAGGTTTGCTCCTTCCGCTTATCTTCAACTCATTCATCAATGAACGCCCTTGTGTTGCTTTTTTAATACCCAGCGAATGCCACTGCCCATGGTTAGATTTGGCCTTTTGAGTTTTGCAGTTTTTCAGACCGATTTGGCTAATTCCCCCTCACTTTTTGCTCTATCTCTCCAGCGCCCGATGAAGCACCTGCGATTCTCTCAGTCACGCCACACACAACAACGTCGGTGCTGATTCGCTGGCAGGTAAGGCGGAGAGATGCAGTTGGCTTAGAGCGTTACACGTCTGCCTCATTGTGAAATCCGCGGAGTTGTCAGAAGGAAGGCCCTAATGAGAGAGCATGACACTACACAGGGTATACTTAAAGCCAATGCAACACACTCTCACATATACCCTCTACTTTCTCCATCTTGCGCTCACATATACCCTCTCTTGCACACACACCTGAATTAACAGGTCATAAAGTGGGAATAGGAGGCCCTGGGCCGCAATCTGGATTTTATGGAGAACACTTGAAGATTTTATAGGGATAGAGGGGTACTTGTTCTCTTTATATTTCACCCCTCTGGGCCTGTTGTCTCTTGTTTTACCATGGGGGTGGGAGGAGATTTCTCCCCGTGAGGCACTTTTGGATGAGCTCAGCCTGCATGGAGGTTTTATTTTTTGTTTATGTATTCCAGGATGTTGCGCCAATGCAGTTAAATTAAAGACCAAAGAACGTACGGTCGTTAAGTGTAATATTGCAGTGGGGAAATATACATGTAAATGATTGTTAAAGGTACATTAACAAGCCATGTTGCTTCAAAGAAAAATATGGGCGCACGACTGGAGCGAAGGTTTGGGGCAGTACAGCGTTTTGCTGGCCTCGGATGTGTAGAAATCCATCACAGTAGACTGTACTGACTCCACTGGTGTTCCCTTGCAGCCCCCCACCGAGGAAAAGATTAACGGTATCCTACTAGGCTTCCGGATTCGATACCGGGAGCTCCTGTATGACCGTCTCCGTAGTTATTCTGTCCGCACTATCAACAGTCCCTCCACCACGTGGGCCGAGCTCACCGGTAAGTGCCGACCTTACTTCGCTCTGTTTAAAGTGAAGCTGTGTTTAAAGTGTTCTCATTCAAAAAAGCAATAAAATTGGTTTGTTGTGGCATACTTGATTGCAAGATGAAAATGGATAAAAGCCAGTTTCTGTTTTGTTCAATTTGGAAGATATTGGGCTCATTTTCATGGAGTGGCTTTCAGGGCGTCTGGGTGGCGTGGCGGTCTATCCCGTTGCCTAGCAACACGGTGATCGCTGGATCGAATTCCCGTGTTACCTCCGGCTTGGTCGGGCGTCCCTACAGACACAATTGGCTGTGTCTGCGGGTAGGAAGCCGGATATGGGTGTGTGTCCTGGTCGCTGCACTAGCGCCTCCTCTGGTCGGTTGGGGGGCCTTTTTGGGGGGAATAGCATGATCCTCCCACGCGCTACGTCCCCCTGGCGAAACTTTTCACTGTCAGGTGAAAAGAAGTGGCTGGCGACTCCACGTGTATCGGAGGAGGCATGTGGTAGTCTGCAGCCCTCCCCGGATTGGCAGAGGGGGGTAAAGCAGTGACTGGGATGGCTCGGAAGAGTGGGGTAATTGGCTGGATACAATTAGGGAAAAAAAGATTGAACCCCCGCCCCCCCCCCAAAAATAATAATGGAGTAGGTTAATTTATTTACCAATTTTTGTTGGGGAAACAAAACACGGCATTGAAATACCTGTCAAAAATGGATGGTGTTGCTGTTGCTAATTGCTGTTCAATCCACAATGGTAGATGTAGGGGGAAAAAAATCTAAATGAAATTCACATTTAGTTCTGAGATAAACACTTTTATGTTGACGTGTTGGCTTCTATCACTTCTCATAATTTATTCTTATTGGAAATTGGGCTTTCATAACATCATTTCACATGAGGAAAAACGCTCACATTGGAGCATTGTGTGTAAAAGATCGCCTGACTTATCCCAACACCTCTCAGCCAAAGCCCTTTTATCTTGTGATTAGTAGCTATCAGCCAAAGCCTGTTATTAGCTTTACTCAGAAGCCGCTCTGTTTCTATTGGTCTGTTTAATCTAGCCTGTAATTTCACTTCGATGGAGTCATTCCGGGACTCTCGCAAACCTATGATCACTCTGATTGTCTGTGGTTTTTATGTCATTGGTGATCATCTCTTCTCAAATAGGAAAATATTGAGCTCAGACACTAATTCAATGGCTCGTCTCTCCACCCTCTCCCTCTTCTTTTTCCCTTCTTCTTTTATGCCTTCTCCTTCTTGCTGCGCTCCTGTGTCCTTCCTCATTTCTGGACACACACACATACATAAACACACATGCACGCACGCACGCACACGCACGCACATGCACGCACACACACATTGGCATCGACAGCCCCATATAGTATACGGAATCTGAGTGACGCAACTCTGACCCAGTATGAGCTGGACAGTAAGTTTTTCCCATGCCTTCGCTTCACACCGCTCTGCTGCATGAGAAACTACACACCTCACATGCCTAAGAATACATACACTTGTGCACATGTGTGCACGTTAGCATGCATGCCGTCATCCACACACTAAAACACACATGGTAATTTGCAATCAAATCCATACCGACGCCTTATTAAGTCAGAAGAAGCCATCTGTATGTTAGCGCTCATCGCCATTGCTCATGCACCTAGCTGCTTTGAATTCCAATACATGCAAAGGCTAAGTTAGATGATACAAATTGACCGAGCTTTGTTTGTCAGCAGTAACGGCGAATTCATGCAGACAATTCTGCTAAAGCCAATTAGAAAGGTCTAAACAGAGGGAAGCTGGGCCACAGGGTGCACATACCTTCTCATTTCAACTTTCCGTTTGGCTTGTACATGTCAGTTTGCTTTGATAAGCATTACAAAACCAGATGGCCGTGTATTTCTCTTGTAATCACGCGTCACAGAACTCAGCAGTCCAGCAATCATAGCCTCACATGCATTATGATGTCTTAGATCTCTTCCTCATAAAACAAATAGGGTAAGGATTTTTTTTTGTGTGCGTGAAGGGGTTACACATCCTTTATTGTTTTGTTTTACTGCAGATCTGAGTAAACACAAGCGCTACGAGATCCGTATGAGTGTATACAACGCGGTGGGCGAGGGGCCAACCAGCCCGCCACACGAGGTGTTTGTGGGAGAGGCAGGTACGTGTGCATGCACCATTTACAAGGGGTGGGCGGGGGGCTTTGGTCATTTCCACTAACATCCTCTTAAAGCCAGAGTTGACATATCACACCACCCTGAATGCAACAGGATTAGGTTTTGTGTGTTTACATACAAGCAGTCTGAGGTTTCAGGTGTAATTTGTCTCTCTCGGGTCCCGGGGCTTTGATCGTGCTGGTTAAAGGAGCTTTAGCTGGATGTTATTTTTCCTGTTCTCTCATTTGGTTTATATCACCGCTTGCCCACACACAGAGTAAGGATGCCAGACAGTAAAGAAAAAACAAAAAAACAACTCACATCTCATACAGAGAAGTCTCAATGTCTATTGGTGTACGCCTTCCTCATGTGATGGACCCTCCACAGTGCCTACAGCGCCACCCCAGAATGTGGCTATTCAGTCAGCCACAGCAACTCAGCTGGATGTGACTTGGGACCCTCCCCCTGTGGACGCTCAGAACGGAGACATCCAAGGCTACAAGGTCAGACTCACATCCAATGAACAATGGCTCCCGCCGTACTGGGATGCGGATTAGCTGTGTTTTAATGGCCCCTTTTCTGATGACAGACAGTTGATCGTCTCAAATTCTGTAGCCATTCTAAGTCCATGAGTGCCCTTCCAACGTCATAGGCATGTGATGTTAATCATCTCTGAAAGTCATAATAATATTTTAGGTATTTAATGGACACTCTTTTCTTACGTTCTTACAATGTTAGGGCATTACTACCATGCTCTTAGGACATGTCACCAAAAGATAAGTAGAGCATAACATAAGTAAGAAGGTATTACTGCCTAGATGATAATGGTGTATTTCTGGGTATCATAAACCACATCTTTGGACAGACAGTAGATGCGGCATGTTTTTACTTCTGTGTATTTATCCTCCATAAAGGTTTATTTCTGGGAGTTCCAGCGTAAGAATGAGACGGAGAGGTTGCGGACCCTCTTCATGCCTGAAGGAGGGGTGAAACTGAAGAATCTGACCGGCTATACGACCTACATGATCAGTGTAGCTCCCTTTAACGCCGCTGGGGATGGACCCCGAAGCCCCCCTACAAGAGGACGCACCCAGCAAGCAGGTGGGTCTTGAGCATGGGACACTACAAACTTGCATTAAGCTGATACGCTCAGTGACTTGCAGTGACTTGAGAATATCAGATATTCTATTCTGTGCTCATATGGACTGTGTGTTGTCTTGAGTTACTTGTGGGAGGGGATTAGCACTGAAGACAAAAGTGCGAATGGTTGATGTTGTGGAAAGTGATGTTAACTCTCTTGAGAGACCCACAAGCTTTGCACACAGACAAAACTAACAAATAGCCTTGGCATCTGGGTAGCGTAGCGGTCTATTCCGTTGCCTACTAACACGGGGCTCGCCGGTTTGAATCCCTGTGTTACCTCCGGCTTGGTCGGGCATCCCTACAGACACAATTGGCTGTGTCTGTGGGTGGGAAGCCGGATGTGGCTATGTGTCCTGGTCACTGCACTAGCACCACCTCTGGTCGGTTGGAGCACCAGTTCAGGAGGGAGGGGGAACTGGGGGGAATAGCGTGATCCTCCCACGCGCTTCATCCCCCTGGTGAAACTCCTCAGTCAGGTGAAAAGAAGCGGCTGGCGACTCCACATGTATCGGGAGGCACGTGGTAGCCTGCAGCCCTCCCCGGATCGGCAGAGGGGGTGGAGCAGCGACCGGGACGGCTCGGAAGAGTGAGGTAATTGGCCAAATACAATTGGGGGGGGGAGGGGGATTCTTTAAAAAAACAAATGGTCACACTCATCCATCCATACACTTCATTTGTCAGATTTCTGTGCGTGGGGCGGTGCTGGGCTTAATTTGGCTAACTGAAATCTTTCCTGACTAAAATGAGTCGACCACCTGAAAGAAAGTGGATTTTCTTTCCCCTCTATTTGTAAGCTTTATTGTAAAGGTGATGTTAATCGTTACTGACAGTACTCCAAACAATGTTTGGAAAGCCACACACACTGATCATCAGTTACCAATCAGCAAGCCCGCTCTGGAGTCGTCCGCTGAATCTCCTTATTTGTTTGAAAAGCAGAATGGTATAAAAACGTTTAGCGTGAACAGAGCACAACGAACCCCCGTGATTTCTTAGACGATCCCCCTTTTTCTCTCTCTTTATTTCTCTCTCTCTCTCTGGAGGACTGCGGGGCAGTCGGCAGATTGGTCTTCCACATAAAATGACCCCCCTTCCTCTTCCTGTGTACAATCATTTCCAAATGAGTTATTCATCCTCACACCCCCCCCCCCCTTGTAAAGGGAACAGTTTCAGTGCACTTAATATCTCATGGGGGAAAATGGTGGAGAAGTGGAGGGAGGTGCTCCCTACTTCTTGGCTCATCTCATGGACTATTATCACAGAGAGGAGGAAGCAGATGACAAGCGAGCAGAGGAGAGGGGGGTGGGAGACCAGGCTGACAGAGATCTTTTTATTAGACAAAGAGGCTTTGTGTGTTGCAAACCCCTGCTCGACAAGTTTAAAGACAACAGAGATAACTTGTGTTTCGAGCACAGTGGTGCCACAAGCTCATCCAGCTGTAATGGAGCATGGAGCCCGAGGCCAGCCGTGATGACTGTGAACCAACATGACCTCGGCCAAATGCTATTTACGAATAATGCGCGTTTGTTTAATCCTACCGAAACGATGGCATTTATTGCACTGAGATAATTCAGATCGTCTCAATTCACAGGAGAGCAAACAAAATTGCCCTGCCAATAATTAGCAGCATTTTTTTTTTTACTTTCTGGTACTTAGTGTCCAATGTGGCAAACTTTATCCATCTGGCTCTTATGTAGGCTGAAAACAAACCGTGAAAAGTATTTGCAACATAAACCTAACATCTGAGCGCATCCAAAGACGAGTCAAGAGGTATGAAGTCCGCACAAATATGTGTGCGTGCACACACACACGCACAAATATGCAGACCAAAGAATGCAATCAAAGTTTTAAGTGAAACAAAAAAATCCTTGTGTCTGTATAGTTTTGTTGACCCGTTTACATATGACTGTTGACCTCTGACCTTTGACTGTATTCCAGCCCCTAGTGCTCCCAGCTTTATCCAGTTCAGTGAGCTTACCACCACTTCAGTCAATGTGTCTTGGGGCGAGCCCACCTACCCAAATGGCATTATCGAGGGCTACCGTCTGGTCTATGAGCCCTGCACCCCAGTAGACGGTAAGCCTCTGTGTTTATCCATCACATCTCTCCACTCAGAATGGCTGCCTTATCCTGTAAAGTGTTGATTTACAATACAAGATCAGTTTGAATTACTGTAAATTAATCCGGAAGTTTCTGTGTTTCCCAAGTTTTCAGGTATTATATGGGATTTGACTCAACTCTTTGCTTATTCTTTTGATGTGCATGTACCATAAGCTAATCAATAACTTGATCTGACCAACTCATTTATCATAGCTATACCATTTTAATACACTGATTCTTTTAATAAATTGCCCTTATTGAGAAGCTGGAGAGGTGTCTCCCAATACTAATTCCATTGCTGCTGTGTGACGTTTGGCTGTCTCGAGTGTTCTCCCATGTTGCACGGCCTGGGGTGTAAGGTCTAAATGTGGTGTGTTTGTCCAGAGTCTTCAGTGGCCTGTGCCGACTGTCTTCACTCCCCCTCCCCCCCAGGCGTCAGTAAGATTGTGACGGTGGATGTGAAGGGGAGTGGCCCATTTTGGATGAAGATCAGAGACCTGGCGGATGGGGTCACCTACAACTTCCGAATCCGGGCAAAGACCTTCATCTATGGGCCTGAGGTGGAGGCCAATATCACCACTGGCCCAGGAGAAGGTAATGGCAGCCAAGTTTTGTTGCTGAGTTGCTGTTTTATCTAGAAAGATCTGTCTGTCTTCATCTGTGACTGTCAATTCAAATCATATAAAGTATGAATTCTATCATGTTATATATAACATTAAGGAACCTTTACTCTAATTTTTTACTACACAAATCTGCACCTTATAGATTGCAGATAATGAAATTGGAGAGAATGTTTATCTAAAAATTCAAAGGGGTGTATATGGTTCTTAATCTCAACCAGGAAGGCTTCATTTATGTCACATTTGTGAACCCTCAGCTGTTTTTCTAACCTCTGACCCCACCATTCTTCCTCAGGAGCCCCAGGGCCCCCTGGAGAGCCCTTTATCACCCGATATGGTTCAGCCCTAACCATTCACTGGGCTAGTGGAGATCCTGGACGCTCCCCCATTACACGCTACGTCATTGAGGCCAGACCCTCAGGTGTGCTTCTTTACAGCATGTGGAGACTTTCACCATACAAATTTTACAAGGATGTGCAAACCTGTTTTGATGTTAGTCTTTCTTGCTTATCTGAATAATTAAAATGTTGGAGAGTGTCAACAGATGCTATAGCAGATTGTGTGTCACTGGTATTCTAAGGGAATATTGATTGCAGTGCAGCACTTGAGACAAATGGTGTCTGGTTAAAGGTTTGATTGACACCCCTGGGCAACAGTAAAGGATGGTAAAAGACTAACAGGGAGAGATTGATTGCAGCACTGTTGGATGGAGAGGTGGGGTTGGGGTGACTTAGTCTCCTTTTTTAACAAAGATTAGCAATTTGGCTTGTTGGTAACTTGTAGCTTAAAACAATCCCGAGGGCCTGATGAGTACAGTTAAACCAGCATCAGACCCCCCTCATCTCCTCTTATCCAGATGTCGAAAACGCTCTCCCATACCCCACATCTGGCCAAGTTAACGCTGTCTTCACAATGGATTACATCATCCTTCGTACCTTTCAGTAGTCCCGAGGATGAACTCTGGTGTTTGCTTCTGTGTGAGAACTTCATTGAAATGCTCCACCTCTAATTAAAGTTTATGAATGTCCATGCGTTGTGGATTGTCCCTGGCAACTTTGACAAAGTAAACAGGAAGGCATCTAATAAAACCTTGTTTGAAATATGGCAGCACCACAATTTATGATGCAGCCCTGACTCTAGTAAATTTTATGAGAGCAGTGAAATTGATGGATTGTTTAATATTTGTTGGTATTATGAATAACTATGGGTGCTGCCAACCAGACGCGGGATTTATATCAAACAAACATTGCAAAACAGCTTGCTACTGAAGATGTATTGGCATTATTCAAATGGTTTACAACTGTGTTAGTCATATCTGACACACACTCACCCAATATTACCCTCTTTCCCGTGTCACAGATGAGGGTTTGTGGGATATCCTGATTAAGGACATCCCCAAGGAAGTGACATCACACACCTTCAACATGGATATCCTGAAGCAAGGGGTCAGTTATGACTTCCGGGTTATTGGAGTGAATGACTATGGCTATGGCTCTCCAAGTCTACCATCTCCTTCTATATCTGGTGAGCTGTTGTCATCACTTGAAATGTAATGAAGTGCTAGTATATTCTCCCCCCGAGTCCATTCAGTTATCTAAATTCATCTATATGCAAAAAGACCTGTTGGGTTTTGCAGACAATTCTTCCATCATCAGCCAACCAATTTTCTGTGTCTCCTCTAGCTCAAAAGGTTGCACCTTTCTATGAGGAGTGGTGGTTTCTGGTGGTGGTGGCTCTGGTGGGCCTCATCTTCATCCTGCTGCTAGTCTTCATTCTCATCATTAGAGGACAGAGCAAGAAGTATGCCAAAAAGTCTGAATCAGGTGAGTGCCAACGACGGCAGGCAGAACGATGAAGGGCCTTCAAACTAGTATAGACCCCCCCACACACACACACATGCGCACACACCCTAACTTAAACATGGAAGGACTTGAGGGTTTTGAAATCAGTTTGAGCAATTGTGCAGTAGCCATATATCTGTGTAAGAGAGACTTTTTGAGAAAAAAAAAAGATTATTTGAAGGTTTTTAAATATGCCATAAATTTATTCCATAATTGGAGTTCTACCACTTGAAAAAAATCAGCTAATACCACCTCTGGCAAAATCATTGATACCTTGAACATAAAACTAACTATTGAATATTTAACTTGGCTGTCATAACCACTTAACCTTTGCTTATGAAATGGAAACATTTTAGAGAGTATAATCACTTGCAGTTTTAAAATATTTAGCAGTGAACCTACGACTTTTTCTCCCCCCAAACAAAAGGAAATAAAAAAAATAGAGTGAGAAAAGACAGATGAAGCGAGTAGCTGAAGGAGGAGTAAGGGGCATACTTGTCCACTGTGTTCGGGTCTGACATCAGCGGGTATTTCCCTCAGCTCAGCACTTTTTGCATTGGGTTTTGTTGCTGCCAGGCTGCCAGACGGGGAAGGGAGCCCCGTGGGTCACTGCCCATCTTTCTGACTGACAGAGGAAAAACAAGAAACCCCTTCTCCCTCCTACACAAAGACACTTTCTTAGACCCCATTACCCCACCCCCATCTAACTCCATGGAATCTAGACTGGGGCCATCAGGCCAGCTTTTTCCTCTCTCTCTGCTTGTTTGCACAACACCCACTTGACCTCGAATAACCCTGGAGCAGCCCACTACACGGGGGTGGTAAAGGTTTGAAGTCTGATTTTGACCTCACGATGTTCTCTCGTAATTCTTAGGAAAGTCGATGTGTTCTTAACCTGTAGCATAACAAGCAATTGCCCATCCAAACATCTAAGTATGACAGTGCATAATTTAGAGGCCTTCCTCTCTCTTTCCTCGGTGTATGAGTTTAGCTGACTGATGAGTTGGGGGTGAGACTGTGTTGTTGTCGAGTCAAGTGGGATCTATAGTCAGCAGAGATGCAAGTTGGTGTAAATGTAACTAAAGAGTATAATGTTTTAGCACAAATGAGGACATAATCCTCATTCATTCAGGGCGGCATGGTGGCACGGTGGTTACCGTGGTCGCCTCACAGTAAGAAGGTCCTGGGTTTGAACCACGGAGTTGTCCAATCTTAGGGGTCATCCCAGGTCATCCTCTGTGTGGAGTTTGCATGTTCTCTCTCCCCATATCTATATGGGTTTCCTCCGGGTGCTCCAGTTTCCTCCCACGTCCAAAGACATGTAGGTCAGGTGAATCGGTCATACTAAATTGTCCCTAGGTATGAATGTGTCGGCCCTGTGATGGACTGGCAGTCTGTCCAGGGTGTCTCCCCACCTGCCGCCCAATGACTGCTTGGATAGGCTCCAGCATCCCGTGACCCCAACTGGGATAAACGGCTTGGATAATGGATGGATGGATATATTCATTAGGACACGGTGGCCCAGTGGTTAGTGCAGTCACCTCACAGCAAGAAGGTTCTGGGTTCGAGCCCCAGGGTAGTCCAACCTTGGGGATCGTCCTGGGTCATCCTCCGTGTGGAGTTTGCATGTTCTCCCTGTGTCTGTGTGGGTTTCCTCCGGGAGCTCCGGTTTCCTCCCACAGTCCAAAGACATGTAGGTCAGGGGAATTGGCCATACTAAATTGTCCTTAGGTATGAATGTGTGTTGGCCCTGTGATGACCTGGTGGCCTGTCCAGGATGTCTCCCTGCCTGCTGCCCAATGACTGCTGGGATAGGCTCCAGCATCCCCATGACCCAGAGAGCAGGATAAGCAGTTCAGATAATGGATGGATGGAGGGATGGATATATTCATTCCCTCATCTGTGCTTTGATATATTCGTTTATTCCTTCAAGTATTTATATACTCCACTCATTCACTCACTCACTAACTCGCTCACTCAGTCATTTATCCCTTCAAATCCACTCACTAACATATGCCTGTCCCTCTGACCTGTGGTCACACAGTGTCTCTCCATGTGTTTCCAGGTAACAACTCAAACTGCAACGCCCTCACCCATGGAGATATGGTCAGTCTGGACGAGGGACGTTTCCCTGCCCTGGAGCTCAACAACAGGCGCCTCTCTGTCAAAAACTCCTTCTGCCGCAAGAACGGCGTCTACACCCGGTCAGTGGTCTACACACACACGACACACACCAACAGGGCAAATGATCGCAACATGTTCGTAATGTTTATGCATGGCAATCATGGTTTATGGTGCAAATCAAACAACAATATTGTTATACTGGGGGAGCATCGTATCTGCAAACCTCATGTGGGGAAACATTTTCAGCTTTAGAACAACTGCCGTCCTCATGACCATTTGGAAAGCTTTATTAAATTTCATTGTTGCCTCTGTGAGAGCAGCGCGCAAAGAGGAAGTTCCTCTCTCCTAATGAGCTTTTTGATTCTAGTCCGTCCTTGGCTGTGAGACGTGCAGTATGTTGAGGTCCTGACCCCGCCTGTGTCAATCAGTCTGACTGACACCTTTGGCTGGAATCAGACTATGACTGATGGAATGGCAAGTAGTCCAAAGGGATGGACACATATGTGAAATGTAGTACAGGATTCTGTACCTAAATATGGATTATTTGTATTAGTGTAAATTATGAAAAGAGAGGTATTATTGCAGATAATGGGACTGGGTGTTATCATGATGCAAAGGCGGGTCTCCTCTTCTGCTTTGTGCTAATGAATTGGCCTCCTCAAATATTTTGTACGTTTACACGTTTTGAAACATATTTTCCCTTGCTTTTGGTGTGTATACACGTGTTCGTGGAGTTTGTCCTTACTCTTTCTATCTTGCTGTTGGATTTAGCGTCTGCCCCCCATTCTCACAGATACAATGCACAGTTTCATTTTAATAGATTCCAATTACAGATATGCTTTCATATTCTTTGTGCTTAACTGGGCCCTACCTGAGCTTCTTTGTAGCGCAGGAAATAAGACGGAAGGTAAAGGATAAGGTGAAATGATATATTGCGTCTTTCTGCAGTGGCCATAGAGAATCTATTAATCATGCTGTGTTGCCTTCATCTGTGTAGTTAGTCTTCAGGCAAAGCTCAATTATTCTGTTTCATAAGGCTGTGAATATGAAAACCCTGCACACATAGAAAGACATGGGCTGCATGTCTGATCATACATGTAGACGCACATCTCACACCATCAATGACTCACATCACTTGCTGTCTGGAGCAGAAATTGGATGTGCCGGCTGACATGCCTTGAATATGAAAAGCACTGCTCTGACAACCTTTTTCACAAAGAAAATGTAAGTCTTTAGGAGCGTCAACACTGGAAAATAATAAAGTGTTCTTAGAAGTCGTGACATGTCAAGCATGTGTTGACTTCCGGCTAGACATTAATTGTTGTGGGGGTATAAAAATGACAGGCGTGATGCTTTAACTGAACACGAAGTGTTTTCCTTGAGTGGGGCTGATTGATTGCTGGAAAAATAAACAAGAAAATTTCACACCATGTCACAGCAAGCATTTTTGATTACACCAAAACACTGCTTGCAAGTTTGCTAGACACAATAGAAGACAGCCAAGTTATCTTGGGTTTCTAGCTAATTTTATATGCTAATTAACTAGCTTAGCATATAAATACTTGCTGACCTTCCACCATGCCTTCTCCAGATTCAGTTTGTCCATGTACTAGACTGTTAATGTGGTATCATACAATTTGGTAAAGAGCACACCGCCACGATCAGCTTGTCCTCCATCTTGACTAACCAGAATTCTGAAAAGAGGGCGTGGCTTCCAGTCCTACTTGAAGGTGATTGGCTTTCTTCAGGCGAAATTTTCACTAGAGTTGAACTCTTCTTTTTTTTGACTCAAGCGAATGCTCATTTCGCCAAATTCATGTCGCTCGCAGCTTCACCGGGATTAGCTCCCCCCATTCGTCGCCTGCCATTGACTTTTCATGCATTTGCGTCACTCGTAAATTTCGCATCACGTTTGGTTAAAACACACCTTTACAGTCGCAGTGGATGTTGAGTGTGTGTGGTGTGTGGTGTGTGTGGGTCTTTTTATGGCTGTCCTTGCGGAAGGATCAAAGATGGGTCTTAGTCTTTGAGGAGTTTCCAGACAGCCTCCCATCACTTCTCCGGCTTCAAGGGGAGGCTGTGCGTGAAAGAATGCACAGATGTACCTTCAGATGTACCCACAGTAGAGGTACAGGGATCACTACACCTGAGCCTCTGATTAGAGATTAATGTTGTATCTTGCTCACTGGTCTCAAAATACCAAAGACGGGCTGAAAGCCTCTATGTTGCAACACCAGCAGGAGATCAAACAGAGTTTTGATGTGATTTCTAAATTCCATTTAGAGTTGGGGGATTTCATCACATTTCTGTCACGCACCATTTTATCATTTGTTTTAGCGTCACTCAGTGTGTGTTTTACCATGCAGGGCAACATCTCTGCAGCTGTAACGTTTCATTTACGTTTGCAGGAGAAATTTCAAAAAAACAATCTGATGTAATTTTGATTAACTGACAAATTACCTGACACTACTCCATTCCAGAGGATGAAATTGGAGTTATTTGATGCTCCAAGCAAGTTAAAAAGATTAAGAAATATTTGCAACTCATGCAGGTCTGGCAGTAAGTAATAACAAATAGTCCCGGTACGCCTCTTGAAGACTACCAATATTTGGACTAATTTGAAAGTCTGTAATTCAAACATGTAAAAGCACAAGCGCTTAAACAAAACTTTCCCAGAGCTCTTGCCATCGCAGAATCTGTTTAGAAATATTTAATCACATCATTTACATTTGATGCGTTCTCAGCGGTTATGCAACACGTGGCATGCCCAGATACACTTGCTCAGAATCACTTGAAGGCTCAAATTGAGTTTTAAGGCCGCAGCTAAAGATCAAACAAATAAGATTTTTTATTCAAGTTATGGCGAAGGGAGTGATTAAAACGGCTTCAGATCCACGTTGATTTGTATGAGTTCTTTGGGGTGGTTAAGAATCAACTCAGCTGGCTTTAACCCCCACCTGTGTTTAGACATGGGGCTCAGAGGTTCGAGAGTGTCGACTCGGGTGGTTTCAAACACCCCTAAAGTTGACTAAGCTCTTCAACACTGCGTAGATGTTAATGAGTCCCTGAAGGCAATGCAAGTGGGAAGATGAGAGAAGGTTGGTTGAAATAGGGTAAAGAGTGGCAGTAGATTTGACCCCCCCCTCCCGCCCCGCCCCGCTCTCAATACTTAACCCCTCTGCGGGCTCAATTTGGTTATGAGAGGATAAAGTGGACCCATCCCGTCCATGCAAAATAGCTAATAAATAATTCACAGCTCACTCAATGGTACATGAGAGTCAAATGAGGGGGAGTGAGGGGGTTACTGCTATTGAGCTGAGCGTCCTCTCCGTTTTTAAACAAGCAGTTTATTATAATCTCCCAGTGGGCTCACAAAAGCATTAATTCACATTGGCTTTAAACCCTTTGTTTGGGTGTGCTGCGGGGAGGGAGGTTCGCTGTAAGGACCACTGAGGAATGCGAGTTAACACAGGTTAGGGTGGAGTGTGCGGAGTGACGACGTGTGAATAAGCACAGACATGTTTTCGAGTGGCTTTGACTTCACGGAGACATTTGGTGAGTTGGATCGCATATTGCTCATGGGTAGACAGGGGGAGTACACAAACAGAAATAGCAAAGGTTCAAGTCTTCATGGGAGAACATTCCCCAGTTCTCATTGCCTGAAAGTCAAATTAAGTTACAAATACACAGGCTTAAATGTTGTAGTAAGTAGGGTGTGCATCTATATTGTATAAATGAGTTGTTTAACCATTGATAGGGTACAAAAAACAGTACAATGAGTGCTGGGATGTTTTGGTCAATCACAACATTATTCAAATTATTCCAGTGTCAGTTTACTACAATCACAGAAAGGTGAATCAGTTCATCTGGACATAATGTTTATTGAGAGAAACGTTTCATCCCTTATCTCAAGTGACCTCTTCAGTCTCAACTGACTGCAGGTGTCCCCACCCTTATAAACAATACAGTGACATAACGCCCGAAAACAACGATCGGATTCATATGTAAATTACTGTGACCATTAACTAGAGTTTCAATGGCCTTGTGTACTATTCACAGAGGATTGGGGCAATAGTTGCAATTACAGCATTGCAAGATTGTGACAGATGTACTCTTGAAGAGGAATGGTCATTCCCTCTTCACATAGATGGCCTCTTTGACTCCTCGCTTTACTACACATATCTGTCAACTCACTGTGTGAGTTGTCCTGATGCTGTAAACCGACTACATCTGGGATGCAATGCACGATGAAACAAATGCCAGGGAATTACAAACTTCTATTTGGGGGAGTTTGGAAGTCGATGCTGCGCAGATTTTTGGCCTGTTTGTAGTGTGAGATAATGTAGGTCACTTTTTTTCATCTTTAGTAGTGAGAGAATCAAGACAGGCGCAATCTCTTTGCAGAGTCTGCCATCCTTCATCAGTGCTGAAGTGTCCTCAGTGGGATCATGATAGATAGTCAGCAAGATCAGATAGTGTGTCAGGAGAGACAGATTATCTCGCTTTCATTGCCTCTCCCTCTTTCTCTCTCATTCCCACATACACAGGCAAAAAAAAGAAGAAGAGATATTACTGAGTTTAGAAGAATTACAACAACTTGCTCCGCAAAACGTTTCTTCTGCAACCCTTTAAGGCTTCAACACAGTTTCGACGAATTTGTATTCATCTAGTTTAATATGAATGAATGGACAAAATTGGATTACAGCTCACTTTCCCCAACTACCCCTAAGGATTGAGACAGTCCACATTTTGACAGCACAACGCCATACTACCCCCCCACACACACACACACATTCCAGCCCCCTGCTAGACTATTGGACAGTCCCAATTAATATTTTCAACACAAGCATTTTAGATCTATTTATTTGGAGAATACCTATGCAAATGTCTGGTTTTGGTTTCTAAACTAACAGCGTGTATTGCAGCAGCTCCTTTGGCAGAGGCCAGAGGCTGACGGTGTGGCCTGGAAAGTCAAGGGGAGTCAGCAAACCCCAGCATCCTCAGCCAAACCAGCACCAATCAACAGAAACAGATGGCCGATTGTTTAGCAGGGCCGGGGGAAAGTATGGAGGAGCTTATGCACCGAAGGTTTTCTTTTTCCTCTCGCATCTACTGAAAGGAATTCCTGAACGCAGCGCACCACTTCGGGAGCTGGTTTTTTCTCTCTCTGCCTCTGTCCTCATTGAATCTCTTCGCGTACATCCTCTTACCTTCGGCTGGCTTAAATACACTCACCGAACTCCGAGGGTGCGAGTTGAGAACTGGACCCTGTTGGCCCAGTCCTCGACTCGCACCCTCGTCGCTCCATACCCATTGATTGTACTGTTGAAACCGACCGCTCCCAATACCTTTCCTCTCAGTCGGTCATCTGTGCCATGATCACCAAGGCATGCCGTTGATGGCATGACTCCTCGCTGCAGTTCATGGAGGCTATGATAACCTTTACCAGAACCAGCGCCCTGAGCTACCATTCATTTGATGACCACTTGAGCGCCACAAGGGTACAGTTTATAATTTAGTCACAAGGGCTCGCTTCTTTGACATTCCTCAGCCCACAGAGTGGATTTAATCACAGGGAATTATTCATCCCAGAAGAGACTGGCTGAAGGCAGCCAACTCATGGGTGTCCCATGATTCTCATCAAGTTGCCCTTCTTCACACACATACACACATGCCCCCCCCCCTCAGATACCAACACACACAAACCGACAAATGTACTCAGACTAATGTACATGTGTATACAAATGTGTAGACATTAGAATCGTTCCTTGATTACAATTGGCTTCTTATCAGTGCATGTGTCTGCTAAAAAACCAAGGACGGCCTTCTTTCATTTAATAAGGCTATTAGAGAAACGAGGAGGATGTTTGGAGGATTTTTAACAGTTCCCTTCTTTTCTCTCCCTTTCCCCAGGTCCCCTCCCAGGCCTAGCCCAGGCAGTCTGCACTATTCAGACGAGGACGTAAGCACCAAGTACAATGACCTGATCCCCGCCGAGAGCAGCAGCCTCACTGAGAAACCCTCAGAGATCTCAGACTCACAGGTGCATTCGCAACACATGCATACTAGTTACACTGTCCCTCTTGAAGTGTATGTGGGTGAAATAGGCTGTTATGTTTCTGTGTCTGTACTCGTCTGTATTGGTCTGGACTCGGGGCCATCTCATTCTATTTCTCAGGGATTCAGCGATGCATTTTCGGCGTTAATTTGTGTCGATTTATCCTGTCTGTGTTGTGTCCTTTTGTCTGCCATTCACATTGATATATATGGCACTGACGGGCCACGAGATGTAACCCGAGGAGACCGAGAGATGAAAGATCTATCGCTCGTGTCTGCACACGAGGCCTAGTGGTGTTTAGGCGAGTCGGCGACCTGTGGAGAATGTTATTCTGCATACATCCACCCCGGATCCAGGTCGCTGCACCCGACCACAGCTCTTATTATGTAATACTGTAAGGACGGGGGCACTCCACAAGGTTTTATGTGAGAACTAGTTATGCACCAAAGGTGCCCTTCTTACCGAACTTTTGAACGTCAGTAAAAAAAAAAGGAAGTTCCTATGAAAACGAGGATATATAAAAGGAAATAAAGGGAATGAAATGAATCAAATATTGTTTGCATTTACCCCAAACAAGCTCTGATACAACCGATCGAGGTTGGCCAAACAAGAGCCTGTACTTCCGCATATTGTCATCTTCTATGACGTTGCTTGTTTTTCACTAAAAGCCTGACTGTGGTGCTGGCATGTGTTCAGTAGACCACTCTGGTCTCTCTCTCTCTCTCTCTCTCTCTCTCTCTCTCTCTCTCTCTCTCTCTCTCTCTCTCTCTCTCTCTCTCTCTCTCTCTCTCTCTCTCTCTCTCTTCTCACTCTCTCTCTCTGCATTGATCTGTCTTGTCACCCTAATTTCTTCAGTTTCCTCCCCCATTTTGTCATGTTATTTTATGTCTTTTTCCTTCATTCTCCCTTTTATAAATCCAACTCATGTCCTTCCCTTCGTCTTTTACATGTGTGTGTGTTGTTTTTTTTCCTGTTTTTGTTTATGTTGCCGTCTTCCCCCCGCACTTTGAGGTTTGAGTGAAAAAACTTACGGTTGGTTGGCTGTCTGGTTTTGATTCCATTCAGATGAAAGCGTGGTGGGGGGAAGCGGTCCTGAATTCCCCTGGTTTCAGCCTTCCTTCAATGTTTTCTTTCATCTTGGAATTCTTCACTCCAGGCCTTTCCCAAATGATCTGGGAATATCACTCAGCTAAATACGTCCCTAATGTGAATTCCACAGCCAGAGATCTCTCCTCGGCCGGGCCTTATCAGGACCTAAACCCCCTTTCCAGATCAAATGAAAATCTCCTGCCAATGAATTGCAAAGGACAGGATCTTTCCCCAATGTGAAAACATCCTCCAAAATGAAGCATTTTGATGTTTCATCGCCTGCCTGACATATCTACCGCTCACACTTGAGTATTGTCAAACATGGCCCAAATGCGGTATTTTGGCCCCCTTAGCCTTAGATGACAACCTCTGCCACCACATGTGAGACTTGGAGGTGGGGTGGCAGCTGGTGTTAGCTTTGATAGGCTAGCAAACACAGATCCCCGCCTGTTCTCTTGGGGATCCAATGCCATCCCTGCAACAGGCTGCCATGTCAACACCCAACAGTGCCTTGCAGAAAACCAAGAATGTCCTTTGAAGCTTTATTGAGCGGATAACTCTTGAGTTATCAGTGTGACATTGGGCTGTCTGTCTCCGTTAATCCCACAGGGCCTCCGCCATCAGGTATAAGTTGACTATTGTCCTCCTTCTTAGGAGGGGATTTGGATGAAGTTGTATGCACTGCCAAGGCAACCAGACAACAATAACCTCATAGCAGCAGATACCCGCTTGCTGTTTTTGTTTTTTGCGATGGAGTATTTCTCCATCTCATTTTTCCGAGGGTTTTTGTGTCACACTTCCTGTGTTTGCCACTAAGAACTAGTAATAGATGGATGATCTCATCTCTGAGTCACTGAGAGCTGAACTGTAAATTCTGCTCTATACAGAATGGTATTTCATGGGAGACAAATGAAAATGGCCTCTCTCTCTCTCTCTCTCTCTCTCTCTCTCTCTCTCTCTCTCTCTCTCTCTCTCTCTCTCTCTCTCTCTCTCTCTCTCTCCATCCTCTCATTCCTTATCTTATTAGTTACTGTAAGTCTTTTGGCTGATGCCCAGCAGAGAAACTGTCTCTGTAATGACGATGCGCTGCTTTGTTTTGACTGCAGCCGCTTGGATGGCCAGTCTGAAGCAGGATGTCATAATGAGAAACATGATTAAGTGTTAATGAACTAGAGTCTCCCTCTTTTACAGCATCTCTGCTGCTCTGTTTGACAGTGTATAGTGACAAGAGATTGAAACGTTGGCTGCAAAAAGAAGGGTGAAATGTGATAAAAGGTAGACTGAAACTCATTACATTGTTAGTCATCGGGACAAACCGTAAACTAGATTTGTACTTGCAATAAAACTGGGATTGGACTGGAACGACCAGACCAGATGAATTATGTCTCCACCAGTCTGGGGCAGCAGTGATGTCAGACAATAGGACAGGGAAGCATCTCAAATCCCTTTTGATTAATATTGTCCTGATAAAGCAAAACACCCTGATGGTATCGGGGGGGGGGGGGGCTGGAGCTGCTTAAATCCCTGTCTGTTAGGATGATATACAGCTGGATTTAAGGATTCACAGCAGGAATATCGGTGTCCACAACCACATTCACACAAACTCCCATAATTCTTTCTTTTCATCTCCTTCTTTTCTTTGTCTCATGTTGCTCTCTCTGTTCCTGTCTCTCTCTCCAGACCCAAATACCAACAGACTTAGGCCGGCACAGTCATGTCCACATTCACAAATGTATGCACTGCCAGTGTATCACAAAGTTCAGTGTCCAGTGAAAGGGGTGTTTTTGTTGTTAAAACCTCCACTGTGTTTGTCCATAAGAGCCCAAGTACCCCTCCTCTTCCCTCCATATGCACGTTTTTGTTTCAGGGGATCCCCGTTGTGTTCTCTATGGCAGAGAGAGTGAGCCAGCCTACATATGTGTGTGCACACACACACGTCCCTGTAATAATCCATAACTAGCGAACAAAGGATTAGCCCACTCTCCAGTATTGGGGGACGCAGAGGGGGGATGGGTTCCCAGTTAAGCACGAGTCGATTGTCCCAGTCTCACACCATCAAGTTTCACCAAGTTTAAATCACTCATAACAGTGAATACCATTGGCTGCACTCTCCCCACAGCAGAGCCAAATATAGCCGTTCTTTCAATGTGGAAGCCTCGCTTCCCTGATTTTTTTTGTAAGCAATAACAAATTTATCATGCAAGGCTTGAGTGCTTTATCTGTGAAAAATAGGTCAAGTCAATCTGACCTAGTTTTGATGCACATTTGACCCCTTGTCGTATCGTGCGTTCTGTTTTTCAGTTGTATGTTCCTCCCACGCTGCTCCTCCTAAGGAGTTAGCGTGAATTACAGGGGAGAAGAGACAGGACAGCAGTTACAATGCTGATCCAGAAAGTAAATGATGCTCCCATTGACATGAAAACCCATGTTTCAGTCATCCTGAAAAGCAGCTGGTTTTGGGCGGGGGGGCTCACAAGAGGTTTCACCAATTAATGAAATTGATTTCTTAATCCTTGTCTCGCTGGATAATTTAACATCCTAATTATGCAAATAAAATGTCTGGTAGTTGACACCAGTTGCCCAGAATAAGCTTGTCTCCCTCTTCCTCTCACTTCGATGGGGTTCCCATGAGCCCAAGATGCAGAGATGCATTTAATGCCTCAGACACGTATCGCTCAGCTCTTGAAATGAGCCAGAAATGGTTTGAAGTAAGTAGCCGATTCACAGGCTACGCTGCCCCATAAGGCATTACATTTTCACATCTCTTTCTCGCTAAAGCTTATCAGTTGGACCCTCAACTTGCTTTTCCGCAAAAGGGGGGATAAAATGGGAAAGAGAGGCCAATGATAGGGGAGATTAAATTAGTGTATACTTTTTGGCAGAACACTTAATGGGAGGGAACATCTGTTTCACACACTCGGAGGCTGAGCCGGGAGGTCTGGATTAGGACACAATCCACTGAGCGAATACTCGGGACTACACCCACTACCCTGTGCCACTGCTGCACACACACACACACACACACACACACACACATTCTCAAATGGTGTTTCATCTCGTGATGCAGTGTTAATTCCTTTAGAGTGAGGTAATGCCACTTGAAGTGGTAGAGTACATCTTGTTTGACCACTGTGAGTGGCCCCTGTTATTGTCTTGTTGTGTTGCTAAATGTGCTGGTATGACTGGAATGCCTTTCAACTGTGTCGGGCCTACAATAGGATTTCGATATTATGCATGGACACAAATACTCGGCCATTAATGCCGCTCACAGCCTGAAGTGCCTATCATCACAAGGGTCCCTCACTGAAAGAAAAAGCATCAACGGATCAATCCAGTGTGTCATCATCACACAACAGCTACCGCTCGGCAACTTAAATCGACTTCACGGCATATTAAATGCCAAACTGAAAGTGGAATTGTTTTGCACAATGTTTACTTTGATTCCCTCATGGAGAAGGGAGGGTGAGGAAAGAGAGGAGGGAAAATCTTTTTTTTCCCCTACATTGCTTGGGAATCGGAGAAGCTTGACCCCTTTTCTATAATTCATCACCAGCATTGTCTCCTTTGACATTCGGTAATTCTGCTGACATGTGTTAAAAAAGCAGGCTGATATAGGGGCTTGGCAGAGTGGACGTGGTGCATATTTAGGGGTGGGAGGCCGGAGAGAAAGGAATCTGAGCCTACAGCCATATGTGCCACATATGTGCGATACAATAGCTAGCAACAGAGCAGTGTTCTGGACAGTGTCCATCTACATGCCAGCAATCACGGCCCCAATTTGACAGCGGGAACGAAGGAGAGAAAAAAGAAACTTGAAAGCAGTCCAAACCATTACTAACATCTTCAAGTACCTGAACACCATGTCATGAATAGAATGGCTTGTCGTTGCTTTATATCCTTTTTATAAGCAAAGGCAAATCACCACAGTATACAGAGGGACAGGATGCTTAAGTTTGTGGTGGCCCAGTCATTAATCATGGGCTGTGATTGGTCAGTTGGCAGCTTCTTTTCTTGGTAATTAGGTGACCACGGGCAATCCCTGCTGCGTGTTAAGTGATGGAGTTGCTGTTTGTTTGACAGCTGGAATGTTGCGGGACACGAGTACAAAAGAGTGTCCAACGCAGCCTCCAGTAAAGTGGAGGGTCAGTTACCAGAATGTGCTGAGGATAGCTGTTGTTTCTCTGCAGAAGGATCGGATGGGCTTCAAAATGTGTGGGTAGTGCATTGAGGGATGACTCTGTACTGTTTAAGTGTGCCAGAACTCGGGGTTAGGATCAAAATAAACATATTTACAAAATATGCTACCATCATCAGAACTGCATGTCTTTAGGTCCACTAAGGTCCTGGCCAACTGACACATCTGTTTATGGTGATTTAAACCCCATTGTTTTGTTCACCTGTAGGAGGCGTTGGTGTTCTCGTATGGGACAGGTGGCCTACGTACACTTCCGCTGCATTTGGTGAGGTTCCTGTGGCTGCCCTGCCTGCTTTTGTCTTTATAGCCTGACTGGTGACTGGATCCTCTCACTAGCCCCCCCATCCAAACCTCCCCCTCAGATTCCTGTTGTAGGTTCTTTTGGTGTACTGTGGTACGCAACTCCCTCCTCCGTCTTGCTGGAATGCTTGTGCATAGTGGATGCCCGTATACTAGATCCAGAACATATGGCTTGATCCAGTGACTGATTGGTAGATTAAACTGATGACCTGAGGTCAAATTTACCTTTGCCGTTTTGTGTTGATGGTCTATTGACAGCGCACGCTCCAGTAACAAGTCATCCTCAGTCATGCTTCATGATCATCTCTCCATGTTCCATAGTGTCATTGTGCCCACGTTCTGTGTAATAAGTGTGTGTGTGTCTGGTGGTTTGGGTGGGGAGGAAGATGAATGAGGTTTTGCAGCCCTACTCTAAAACTCAAAAAATAATACAATAACCTCATGTTCATTCTCACTGATAGCCCATTCTCACTGAGACCCCCTGCTTATCTAACTGATCAGTGGAAAATAAGGGAAAAAATAAAATAAAATCAGCACTGATGAATTCTCTGAGGCTGACGGCATTTATCCGTGTGTCTCTCTTTCCTCTCACAGGGCAGCGACAGCGAGTACGAGGTGGACCCCAACCGGCAAAAGACTCACTCCTTCGTTAACCACTACATCAGCGATCCCACCTACTACAACTCTTGGCGCCGCCAGCAGAAGGGCATATCCCGGGCACAGGCCTACAGCTACACTGAGTCTGAGTCGGGCGACCCGGAGCACTGCGCCCCACCGCCTTTGCCCCCTCTGCCCCCGCTGCCCCCTCAGCTCAGCTCCCCCAGCCCCCAGCCCCAACAGCCGCAGGGCCAGCTGCAGGGCCAAGGCAGTCTGTTCAGGCCCAAAGGTAGCCGGACTCCCACCCCCTCCCAACAGAGCTCCAACCCCCCCAGCCAACACAGCACCCTGTACAGGCCCCCCAGCAGCCTCGCCCCCGGCTCACGGGCCCCCATAGCTGGCTTCTCCTCCTTTGTGTGATCGCGCATGAAGGGACACGGAAAGAATTCTGAAAAATATCTAGCCGAATCGTGTTGAAGGTTAATATAGCGTTACATAACATGCAGTCAACCCAATCAAGTCAGTTGTGTTTTTCCCTTTCTTTTCATTGAGTGTTTTTTCTTTCTTCTTCTTCTTCTTCTTCTTGCTTCCTCTCTATGGTTTTGTTTAAGAGTTATTCTGTGTACTTTCTGGACAAAAGTATAACACTAACTGCTGTACTTTTTTCCTCAAATGTGTGTGTGTGTGCCCATGTAAACTTTTTTTTTCTTCCAGTAACTCTCTATCAGTAATTGAGAGACAGTTACTGATAACATCTATAGCATCCGCTCATTTTTCTTTTTTTGTTTTTTTCTTTGGTGTCTAAAAGATTTGCATGACTCTTTACCAATCATTAATTTCCTTATTTTCAGGGTTGTTTTTCTTGTGCTTCTTTATACTTCTTTAAACATGTCCAAAAAGGATCTGTCTGATTCTGTACAAAGTCACGAGAATCTTTGAAAACAAATATATACCGAGAAGAAAAATAGCGACGACGCAGACTCGGGTCCACGGTGAATGCGTTAAAAGGAAACCGGGCAACGTGATAGAGTCCTCGTGGAAGTTGAAGGACATTTTCGCTTGGACAGATGGATTGGTTAAATGGATGTACAAAGGAAGTGATCAGATTATTGTGGACGGACGTAAAGGACATAAAAAATGGGCAGTTCAGGCCAAAGCCGACTCATTTCAACGCCTTGACCGAAATTGATCGGTTCAGGGTTTCTGGGTCCCCCCCCCCCCTCCTCGTGGAAGAACCACCATACATTTTCTTGGAAACAGCTCAGTGGCCAATAGCACACAAACACACAGCATCTCGGCACACCATGTCAAACGTCAACGCCTGTGCCTGCAGGATACAGAGAAGCTATTTAGTGAAGTGTGTATCTGTGAAAGTGAATGTTTTTAAGTCTGTTTAGTGTTGCAGCGGATCAGAGATGCCTTGACAGAGGAGCAAATATCTGACACCGTCTGGCACTACTTGTGACAGAACTGCTGATGCTGTCTGAGACAGTAGTATCGTATCATAACAGCCGGCCTGGCGCTAAGAGAGCTTCTTCTTTTTTTTGTTTCTCTTCAGCTTGAAACCTAGGGTGTAAACTGATCAGCCAATTAACATACTTATTATTTCACCCTTTGCTGTTGGGACACACACACACACATGTGCACAAAGGCACCCATCTCAGCCAACACACGCCCACATTAAACCTTAAAATCCTCCCGCAGAGTGGAAGTCAAAACAAGCTGCATGTCAAGTGGTCTGTGACTGTCACATGCGGGCACAGCTGCTGGCTTTGCTCAGACTGTATGGGGGCCATTTCGATAAGGAACAGAGAGATGTGTTTTTTTTTCTCCTTCTCCCTGCTGCTGGGTTGACTACTGCAGAATGCTGTTCTCTTGTCGCTGACGGAGCCGTCGCAGGGCCGATTTGACCCGGCGCCAAGAGATGATGTCATGGCGTTGCCTCACCTCTTCCCCCTGTGTTACGAACCACTGCCCTGCACAGTGCACAGGTGTGACTGCGCTCTCACAAACTCAACAAGACTCTAGAGCGTGTGTATGTGTGTGTATGCAAGTTATTGTGTGCAAATGTGCGTGTGTGTGTGTGTGTGTGTGTTTGCACTTCTTCTGCGTAAGCTTTACAGAGCATTCACTGTGTCTGGATATAAAGAGACTGTCCTGCAGCAACTGTAAGCTTTTTTTCTGGATAATGCCACAGGACTTTGACACGAAACCCCCCCTCTCCTCCATCCCCTCCAAAAAAAGAAGAAAAAAAACCCGTTAACCCCTCCCTCCCCTAAACACCTGTAAGGCTTATGCTATAGTGAAGACTCAGTGGTGTATTCACAGTTTTCATAGTTCCAAAAATATATATCTATATATTCTCATCTGCTTTTTTTCTCTGTGGGGTGATTTCACTGTACGCCAAAAAAAAAAAAAAAAAAAAGAAAGAAAGAAAAAAAAAAGCTTATCATGCAGACTGAATGAATATATGATCACAGTGCGTTTCTGAAATAAATTATTTTTCAATGGCAGCCCTGCTGGTTCTCAATAGCAAACTGTACCATTGTGTGTGAAAGGGGTGATGGGGAGGGGGTGAAGGCAGAGGGTGAGACGCTGGGGGGAAGATCTGAAAGCGGAGGAGAGAAGGACGAGCATGGCTAGGGGTTGTTGATGACGGGCTAGGGGTTGTTGATGACGGGCTGGAGATTCATCAGTGCCGAGACGCCCCCGAAATTGAATTTTAGTGTGTTAGCTTGTCTATGTTGAGTTTTCAGTGAACGGTAAATGTGTGAGGTATAGTCAGGGAGTCGGGGGGGAAAAAACAGCTAAGTGTTGGAGCGGTGCTCACATTAAAGATCATTTTCTCCAAACTTGGTGGTGAACCCGCACCACCGTCAGATGGTCACATAAAGCCCACTACAGTTATAAATATGTAATTTAATATAAGAAAATAACATTAAAAAACAGAACGGTGGCGTCAGAGTGGCAGACAGTCTATTCCGTTGCCTACCAACACGGGGATCGCCGGTTCGAATCCCTGTGTTACCTCTGGCTTGGTCGGGCATCCCTACACACACAATTGGCCGTGTCTGCGGGTGGGAAGCCGGATGTGGGTATGTGTCCTGGTTTCTGCACTAGCGCCTCCTCTGGTCGGTTGGGGCGCCTGTTTGCCTGTTCACCAGGGGGACGTAGCAACACTTCACTGTCGGGTGAAAAAAAGCGACTGGTGACTCCACATGTATCGGAGGAGGCAAGTGGTAGTCTGCAGCCCTCCCCGGATCAGCAGAAGGGGTGGAGCAGCGACCGGGACGGCTCAGAAGAGTAGGGTAACTGGCCGGATACAATTGGGGAGAAAAGGGGGGGGATCCCCCCCAAAAAAAACACAGAACACAAATTTAACAAACGACTGACTATAAGGGTGTGTGAGTGTGGATATGAGCATGAGTGCAACTTTCTGTATGTGTGTGTGTGTCTTTGTAAGAAGGCATGAAGTGTCAATGTTCCCTTACAACTTAACATGCTGCCAATCAGCTTTCCCATTACTCTTAATGGGCAGCGGTAAATCGGATCAGTGCCAGTGATGCAAAATCCTGTAATGTGGCAACAGCTGTCTCCTGCTGACCTGTTCATCATCCTCTCTCCTTCTGCAGACCCACTCAGTCAAAGTGGAGGCACATGGAACATTGTACTCCGTGTGCTCTCCATGGTGTTGGGAACAAAAATGTGTCGTTTCTCCACCCATGCTCACCCTTATATCAACAGTACTCTTTTTACTTTTGCCCTCTAGCTCACTTTTCTCTTTAGCCAAGGACCTAATGGCAAACTCCGAATCCTAGACCATCCAGATTAGGCTGGTTTCAACTAACTACATCCATGCTAATCTGGAGAAATATGAAAACGCCGTTTTCATATCAAAAGATGGGTCGACAGTTCGCCGCCCTTGTTGAAACATCAAAACAATAAGGGTATCCGGGTAGCGTAGCGGTCTATTACGTTACCTACCAACACGGGGATCGCTGGTTCGAATCCCTGTGTTACCTCCAGGTTGGCTGGGCGTCCCTACAGACACAACTGGCCGTGTCCGCACATGCGTCTTGAGCTGGTCACGTGACAATCATATGTCAGCATTTTCCAAAAGCTCTGCTTTGGCTGTCCACACTACAACACAAGACTGGCGTTTTCAAATTAATCCACTTTAGAAAAAACTTTATTTTTCGTGGTCCAAAACACCAGCTTAGAAGGCCAAAACCGGGGGGGATGCAATGTCAAATTTATGCATGCTAGTGCGAACATGGCATTAGAGACGGATAACAGATTTACTATGTTGATTAAGAGGTTCTATATAGCAAGTGACAGTGCAAAATACTTTCAAAGATAACTCGGCTTTCATTAATTGAACTTTATCATTCATTAGTTTATCATTTGTTCTCCAGTTTGTTTCTGTCAACTACACTGGCTCAAGTGGCCCAGGGAAAATAGAACAGATTGAACATTAATAATGTATCTACGGTGTGCTGGGAATGATAGCGATTGACAATAGCTCTCATAACATTGTTCAGAGAGAGTGTCAGATGGTGCTGGATGCTAATTGGATCGCGGGCCACTTTATCCAGGGCTAACCTACTAAACGGAGCAAGGGTAGAGTAGCGATTGGATTGGGTTGGATGGGACAAGGGATTTGAACCTCTGCTCCATAGCCCTAATCCCTTTATTGAAAACATGGAAGAAAATACCATGTGACAGAAGAATCCCGCACAGGAGACATTTCAATTGCCTCAACGTTAATCTATCTTTCTCTCATCCTCACTCTATTTCAAGCTTCTCCCTCTCTCCCCTTCTCTGTCCATCTTTATTTCTGTTGCCTTGACAAAGAAGGGAATGACACATTAAGGAGGGATGTGGTGGTCTCTATTAAAAGGGAGAGCCCAAGCTACTAAATGGCCTCATTCAGCTTTGAAAACCCACAGAAAGAACATTAAAAGAACCTGACAGAGGGTGTAGTTCAAAGGGCTTTGAGTTGTGCATTTAATTGCCCAATTAGGTTTGTGGTGGGCATTACTAAGGCTGGTGTGTAGATTTAAAGAGGATACTTGGGCAGCTGGACAAAGGTTGCAGATAGGAGATCAGCCCTATTCCGCGTGAGCAATTTATGAATGCATTAAAGGTTTCATACAGTATGTCATTCATATGCATTAATTTAATGGGAGTTAAAACTAGGTTGTGATTTACTATGTGGGAAAGTATACTGTACCAACGCTTTGTGACAGTACCATGTTGAAGGTTTACAAGATGGTTGTGAGACCAGCTATGTTGTATGGTTTGGAGACAGTGGCACTGACGAAAAGACAGGAGGCAGAGCTGGAGGTGGCAGAGTTGAAGATGCTAAGATTTTTGTTGGAAGTGACGAAGATACACAGGATTAGGAACGAGTATTTTAGAGGGACAGCTACGGTTGGACAGTTTGGAGACAAAGCAAGAGAGGCAAGATTGAGAAGGTTTGGATGTGTGGAGGAGGGATGCTAGGTATATTGGGAGAAGGATGCTGAAAATGGAGCTGCCAGCCAACAGGAAAAGAGGACGATCCAAAGAGGAGGTTTGTGGATGTGGTGAGGGAGGACATGCAGGTGGCTGGTGTGACAGAGGAAGATGCAAAGGACGGGAAGAGATGGAAACGGATGTTCCGCTGTGGTGACCCCTAACAGGAGCAGCCGAAAGAAGAAGACTTTGTGCCTGGCCCGGTCTAGCCATTGGTACCCAGTTTAGGAGGACTGGCTTCTACCTCAGCATTCACTCTGTCAACCCCGAGCCGTAATGGGACCTCCCTGCTTTTGGAGTCTCAGTCATAGGACTTTCCAGGATATGTATAGTGGTTCAAATCAAGATGCACTGTTGGATCTGAGAGAGCTCAAAACTGGAAGCATATACATTACACAGCTCATTGAATGCAGTGTCACTGAATCATCATTGAATAACGGTAATCATTTTGAGTAACAAATTCCCATCTTAGACAGAGCGTGAATTATACAATGACAATTGGGGGGGTGTCAACTTTTTCTCCGGGGCGTAAAGGGAACCCAGTACAGCGCAGGTGCATGCTTCAGTGAACTTAAGTCTTACAATTCTTACAGTATCTTCCTTGTTAATGTCTGCAGTCTGTAAATGATGATAAATCAAATACATGACACCAGCTCACGGGGCACGAACCACACAATAACTTTTGTAGTCAGGGGTCACCAACAAAGTTCTAGAGCAAAACTGCCAGCAAGTCATACCCACACAAACTCAACAACAGTAGACCAGCATCAGCATTGGGTAATTAAAATTAGTTAGCTAATGTTAAGTAAGGCAAACATTGGTTTTAGCTAGCTAACATTAGTTAGCTAAACCGTACATTAAGGCAAAAGTTAGAAACTAGCTAACATTCATATTCATCCACAGACACGTGTTCATCCATAGACACTTGACACCATCTAATTCAGAAAGTCTGAAGGAAAGGTAAAGTATTAACTAGCTAGGTAGATAGCTACTTACATTAACCTACATCATCTCTGGCTTGCATGACCCACACGAGCATAGACTCTAATCAGGACATGAGCCACTGCGATGGGCAGACAAGACGTCCAACTAATGCCACGGTTAAGAAATGGTATAGTCCACTTTTGGGGTGTCTGAAATCGTATTACAAGATTCTTTCCCGGCGTGAATGTGGGAATACTTTAAGGTTTACAATTACAGGTAAACGTGTAAATGTTTCAACCCCCCTGACCTGTTATTTTTACCTCTTCTGGGGGGTCTAAGTCTTAATTCGGGGGTTCAGACTCTCCCAACCCCCCCCCCCCCCCGTAATTCAAAACGTGAACTTAGGGAATGTGCAGTTGATATATTTCCATTTGGAAAAAAACACCTCCACCTTATGTTATTGCTTCCCTACACAGGCATTGGCATGAAAAGCACACAAAAGGAAGAATATTTTAACAAGGGCCCATTGAAGGGTAGTATGCCATCAAAGGTTTATAAGCTAATGCTACCTGACTGAAGTTCTGAAGAACCATAAATATATTGGCCATAAAAAATCTGCACCTTTAATTGAGATATTTTAGTTAGATGAATCGGGCTGCAGCAGACAAGTGGGCGTCAGTGTTGAACAACTTTTAAAGATCACACCTGATGACCAGATGCAATATTGCAACCATGCTAGGCACTACAATTGCTGCTATATGCTCTGAATGTGATGTGGATTAGAGGCTGGAAATTTATCAACTTAACATGAAGAAGCAGGGATTTTCTTTTTTTTATTCAATCACTCAAGAGAATGTAAATAAAATGACTGTGACTCATGATACTCCATCAATGGCATCAGATAGAAGTGATCATAGACATCAAAATGACCATGCACTCATCAGAATGGGGTACATTGCAGTAAATTTGTTCTCTTGCTACTTCACGTGGCAAAATGGAAAAGGAGCCTTCCTCCTGAATTTTAAGCTATGTGCAGTTCATGCTCAAACCACACATTCCTGACTTTTATCCAGTTTATTTGAAACAAATAGGCCCCAGTAAGAATGTACTTCCTGCTCATAGTGTATTAAAGATAATCACACAAAGTTACGCTTTGATTATGTGTGTGTGTGTGTGTGTGTGTGTGTGTGTGTGTGTGTGTGTGTGTGTGTGTGTGTGTGTGTGTGTGTGTGTGTGTGTGTGTGTGTGTGTGTGTGTCTTTCTCCATGGAATAGGGACAATGTGGGTGTAACTTAGTCATTACATTTTCAAAGATTTTATGTAATTGCCTTATTAACTCGTCCGTCTGCTAGTGTTTAAATCTCAGCCAAACATGTACCAATAAAACATAATGAATGACCATATCTATGATTGAAAGGAGAGAAATGACTATACATGTATATTACTGGAAAATGTTGATTATAATCAGTTATTCAGTTCTACCAATAGAAATGAGAAATGATGAGAAAGAAATTAACACTCTAAAGTGCACATACAAACGCTATATATATATAGACATACATAGAGAGGTGTGAATGAACTATTTTGATATTTTGATCAACCCAATCAAGTTAAAGCACTGCTTGTGAATGTAAAGATTCAAAATATGAAACATGATGTTAAAAAAAATAAGCGTATAATATATGCAAAGAGAGAAAGACAGTGACAGGGAGAAAAGGAAACACAAAACTACTTTTTTGTTTTTTCTCTGAGACATTTGAACATTAGTGTTACATCACTGTCACAAGTCCTGGACCCGCAAAGTGACAGTGTTTCCTTTCTACTAGTACATATTGTAAAATACTGAGTGTTTTAGCACCAAGGATGTATTTATTGTGATCAAATATATTCTTTAATATGCTTTAAAGAAAAAAAATGCTTGAATTTGCTCTGGTGGTTTAGTGGCTCTGGGTTTGACATTGAGTGGATCTGATGATGACAACTATTTTTAAAATTAAAACAGATGAAAATAAACTATATTGCTGTCTTTTTGTTTAAATCTTCTTTAGCACCAAGTCCTTGAATTTGATTCATTCATAGCAAAATGAAAGGAAGAATTAGACTGCAAGGAGAGCGACAAACATTGCACTTCAAGTAGATTTATCAGAAGAAGACACTTTGTTGTCACTGTACATGCAATGAAAATTCATTTTCTGCATTTAACCCATGCTCTAAACACACACTAGAAACAGTGGGCAGCTGCAGTGCAGCTCAAATTATTTGTCATCACCTTTGTCAGGGGCGCGGGCAGGGGTATTAACCTTAACATGCATGTCTTCTGATGGTGAGGGGAGCACCCGGTAGAAACCCACACAGACACGGGGAGAACATGCAAACTCCACACAGAAAGGACCTGGGATGGCCTGAGGTTTGAACCTAGAACCTTTTTGCTGTGACACAACAGTGCTAACCACTGGGTCACCGTGCTTTTATGGCCAGAGTGGGAACTATCGGTTTTGTGGAGAAAAACACAGAGGACTGGGTTGATATGAAAAAAAAAGCTTACAAGATCTTTTTTGTTCATAACATAAAACATGCATGGGTTGATAGATGGTTGTATTGAGAGAGTTTTTGGATGTGTTTTTGTCTTTGTGTTGTACTGCTGTGGGCTGGGGGGAAATGGCATTTTGTTTCATTTCATGTACACAAGTGCATGAAGTGAAATGACAAATAAAGTGTTCCTGATTCCTGAGCATAGGAAAAGTTGCATTTTCGACCATTTACGAGAATGTTGTGAGCGTTTTTGTATCACTGTTTTAATGCCACTAAGAGGCGCCATGCAGTCTGATGGAAGAGCGATGTATGCTGTCACATAGGCTGAATGCTGAGAAACTCGACAGGACTGTGTTGCTCTTCACTACAGAAGGCAGAAGCCCCTGGACGCAGCCTGGAGGTTGGAGCAGGGCTACATGTTGGGCAGAGGATTATGTGTACCCCAATCCCAACCATATACATAAATCCAATGCACCTCCATCATGTAGCGCCACCCCAACTTCCAAGAAGAAGAAAGGCAGGGGCTACGTGTGTAGCTCCTCCCTACCTCAAGCCCCGCCCCAACCTCCAGCCTGCGTACTTAACAGAGGGGGCGAAACACATAAACTGTAACGAACATCTGCAGCTCATGAATATTAATAAAGACTATGCCACTCCCCCACAGTCATTGACACAACTTGAAAGTGGTGGGTAAAGCTATAAAAAAAACAATATTAGTGATTTACGAATAAAATAATGTTTCTGACTGTTATAACAGCGTGTTCGAGCATTTTAGACATATAAAGTTAAATCCGATGTCTGACTTCAGCACAACTTTAACATTGGGAGGGCAGTTGCGTACTGGCCCTTTAAACGGTGACAAGCGGCGGTGGTCTCGCGGTAGGACTGTTCAGTGCGCCGCCGCTCAACAAACTTGACGAACGCGTGAGAGCGGCGCGGTCCAACCGTCTCTCTGTCTTATTATTGTTGTTATTATTACCACCATTATAACTGGTTTGAACGGAGTCACAAGGTACAAATTTGCGGCGTTTCAACACACAGGCTCTACTACGGTGGATTCTCCGATTCGTTGCGGTCGGTGCTCGTAAATTCGACAGGGATATTATTCTAAAACTTCACCAGGACTCCCGTCAAAGGAAGGTAATATACCATCACTCGTACTTCGACACGGGCGTCTCTCGTTGTGAGGTTTTGCTACACCGATTTGAAACTACGACTTACAAGTCGTGATAACTCGATTATCGAGAACTTTTTACGGCGCTCTTTTATTGTGTCTAATGCAGCTTTAGTGAAAGTCCGTTTGTGCTGCATGGAAACATGGGTGACTCAAGCCGCGCTGAAGTAAATCAGTAATGTAAAATCTGCATCTCATTTGAATGTACATTTTACTTGTAGACGATAAAGCGCCTGGGAGTCTGCTATAGACCATTGAGTTTGCTGTCCCATATGGAGCGACACCAGTCCATTGTGCTCAACGACCCCCATTTTCGTATCCCACCGTGAATCTGGTGCGGACACCGTTATAAGGGGAAAATATTCTATCATTAACTCAAACGTTCGACCCCCCCCCCCTGCCCCCTCCCCCATCCATAATAACCAAACCTCGATACGGTTGACTTGAAAGTTGCCTGTCGCTTTATTGCAAAGATATTAAATGACGCGGGCGATTTTTTTCTGATGTTTTATTATGGCGAGTTCTTCCAGTGAAGCTGAATATGTATGTGACTAGTAAGGGCAATATTTTGACATTATATGTGGCCTTTCTCTCAACTGAAAACTGCTTATCACCAGTATGTAGTCTAACCCACATTGTAGTCTTATTATTTGTTTTTATTGTTTCGATCTTGGCTTGTCAAGTCTGGGATATTCTGATTTAAGTCCACTGGGAAGTTTGCTGTTGAAACCACTCATCCAGTCTGCCCAATTTTGGCCATGAGTTCCCCTATACTAGATGTGTTTGGAAGTTTGAATGAATGATTAGCTGACAGGGTTCCAGATTGCTTTGCAGAGTCTAAATTACGTGTCCTAAAAGTAACCACTTCCAGCTAGCTATCTGTCAGCCTGCTGTGAAGGCCTATAGTTTAATCAGAGTGAGGCAGATGGGACTTAAAAGCATGAATGTTCCACAGCCAGACTTACATAACAACACTCTGCCGGGGGAAAACAATAAGCACACATGCCATTTTAATGTCTTTGGAGGTTTACCAAAATCTTAACAAACTGCACTTGGAACTTCTTTGTCTTTCCCTCAATTCCTTATAGTCCTGCCCCCATCTCTCCCTCCCTCCCTCCTAAAATGTTCAATTTGCCAGGTTTGTTATTGTATGCATGATTTACAGTGTAGGCACTTGGATCTCTTGATCATCACATTGTCCAACGGACTCAAATCTTTTACTCTGCGATGGTCGTCTTAATGCCTACCCAGCTAGTTTAATGATGCTCTCATTAAACATTTGTGGTTGTGTGGTTGTATCTACTCTGAACATAAACACTTTGGGATATTTTTCATTCGAAATAGATGTTTTGCAAACAACCCTCCCTTCTTGTAAAACCGTTATTTTGAACTGAAGTGTGTGGACATCTTGACAAATGAGCTTGGCTTTGTCTGGACCTGCACACAGCCTCTGACTCTTGCCCTCTAACACCATGGGGAACCCAAAACATAATGCTCCCAATCTCTGTGACAGAGAGAGGATGCGAGACGGGCAGATAAAAAGATTGTGTGCCTTTGTGTTGGAGTAACACATGCATACAGTCTCACATGGGGACACTGAAATCCCAAACGTCTGTACTTGTCGATTTGCTAGACAAAACATTTACTCTTCTTTGCCCTACTGGGAGTTTGACAGGATAAGAAAAATGGTGGTAGTGGGAATAGACGTGCTCTACAGTGTGCTTTGCAGCCACAATGCCTGAATACACAGTGGCCTGAGAGATTTAGGGCAAGGTCAGACTCTGACTGACCATTAGAGCGCCTAACAGCTGGCCTGAGAGATGGAAGTAAATACAGACACACACCCACACACACATGCACTCGTTTTCTATTTCTCCAGCTTCCTTGCTGCTTTTCTCCGTCTTTCCACCAATGATGCCCTGCTGCATTGGCACACACTTGTTCCAGATCTTTCAGCTCCTTAGTTTATTGTCTTGGGCTCCCCAGAGCTGCCAGACGGTTATCTCTCCATCAAGATCTATTATGTCCTCCAGAGTTGGAAGAGGAGGGAGAGCCCCCCCCCCCCTCCAATGACACCGTTTCTCAGGGCTTACGATAGTGGCTATTTCAGAGTGCTCTGGAGGATCATGCTGCAAGCTGGCTACCTGCCCAGCTCTGACTGCTCTGAGGTCATTTCCGTACAGGCTGCGTCAGGAGGGGTGGGGGAACGCAGGAGGGGTAGGGGGACGCGGGTGAGGTTGGGGGGGGGGTGGATGAATTTGCGGCCTGTGCCGAATAAAAGTGCTGACTTCAGGCAATTTTACATGCAGCAAGTAGCAGTTGATGACAGCTACCTCCCTGGCGAATCGACTCTGAATCAACATTTTTCTGAGGAGGTTCTACAAGTTTAGTGAATTTGATAACCATAATCTTGGTGTGGCTAAAGCGTGTAGAGTGCTTATTTATGCATTTGTATGGATGTCCTTGATAAATTTGAATTAATTCACAAGAGTCAGGTGACCCAGAGTACACTGTGCCTCTGTCACTACGCTCCCGGAAATGCCTGTGTAAATTTTGTGCAGACTCTGCAGTCCACCCACCTTTATCCCAGACTCCATAAGAGACAGAATTGGATTGACGCAGGAATAACTTCACAGTTTATATTGTGAATGGCCCTGGGACTACTGGTGACAAAAAAAGGTCATGGATATCAACTTGAGCAAAAAAGAAAAGAACTTACTCCCCATCATATATTGATAACATGTTTAACTGGGTTGACACACTGGACCTGAGGGGAAGACACTACAGATGATTTAAGAAAAGGGATTATGTAGGTCTACGATCAAACACTGAGAAGGTGGATTGCTCATAGCTTTAAGGAAATGTTTTGGTCATCAGTTACAATAAGCCTTAATCCTATTGACCAGAGCTGAAAATAATGAACTTTGAGTCCACTCAGGGGTTCAAAGATAACCGTTAAAAACTTTTAGATGTGTTTAAATACCCTTAATGGAAGAGTAACTTACAGTGAGTGTTAAGTACTGTGGTCGAAAACGGCTTCAGTGATGTACTTGAGAGCACCGAATCTTAACCCGAGTGTGTCAAAACCTCTAAAGTTAGTCAAGCATCGCCTGAGGTATTAATCACCAGGCCAGTTGAAGGGCGGTACACTTTCCCGGCGGTTGAGCTCAGACAACGTTGAAGATCATAGTGAAACTACCCGGGGAGGGTTGTTTTATCTCAGACAATTACAGGAACGTCCCCACCTGAGAGGGAAGTGCTCAGGTTTTTGAACTGAGGAGGACTCATGCTGAGTATATCTGGCTTTATTCCTTGAATCCTGTCCAAATGGGAAGCAAATGGCAGAGTTGGTTCACCATTGCCAGAGTTTCACGGATTGAAATTAACTTCAACCTTTTAAGGAATGACGAACTTTGTTCCCAAAGGACAAAGTTGGTACTCGCTCTCTATAGAGGATAAAGGATCATAATTTCATCAACAAAGGATGCTAGTCCGAGTAGCATAGCGGTCTATTCCGTTGCCTACCAACACGGGGATCACTGGTTCAAATCCCCGTGTTACCTCGGGCATCCCGATTGGCCACAATTGGCCGTGTCTGCAGGTGGGAAGCCGGATGTGGGAATGTGTCCTGGTTGCTGCACTAGCCTCTCCTCTGGTCGGTCGGGACGCCTGTTTGGGGGGGAGGGGGAACTGGGGGGAACAGCGTGATCCTCCCACGCACTATGTCGCCCTGGCGAAACTCTTCACTGTCAGGTGAAAAGAAGCTGCTGGTGACTCCACATGTATCGGAGGAAGCATGTGGTAGTCTGCAGCCCTCCCTGGATTGGCACAGGGGGTGGAGCAGCGACCAGGACGGCTCGGAATAGTGGGGTAATTGGCTGGGTACAATTGGGGCGAAAAAGAAGGAAAAGAAAAAAAAAGGACACTAGTTGCATACATACATTTTTGTTAGTTTGTTTTTTTTTCTGTTGTTTTGACATCTTTTATGGAGAAAAGGCCATTTTGGGAGATACATTTGGAATTGGTCAGATAAGATTAGCAAACCTTGACCTCTACCCGTGGCCCCGAAAACCCTTTTCATTCCAGGTCCCTAGTGGTCACTAGGCTGTAACTCTATGACCTAAAGTGAACCTTGGAAAATTCTGGTGCTACATGCTTTGAATCATCTCTTCAGCAATGATTTACCATGGCTCCTCTTCCCCAAATAAATCTATTTTCTTCCTCTTTCTCTTTTAAGATAATTACTGCAATCCAGGTCAGTTTTGGTAACTGTCACTCTAATGTGACAGTGAGGAGGTAAATAACCGGTTTCTCAGGAATCGTGTTCGTGTGTGGTTTAACAGCATTACATGCTGCTATCATGAAAAATTTTCCTTCTTTGCTTGTCAACACCGATGGCCATTCGACTGACCACAGAACTTCTCAATAGGTGCTTCGCCCTAAAAACACCGTTCAGGTAATCACTGGCAAAGATTTACTGTATATTTATGGCTTGTAATTTGCACCCTTGCAGCACCTTCCATTGTTTACGACTGCAGGGTGTTGTTTAAAGTTGTGAAACCAGTTGGGATAATGCCTTGTTATAATGTCTGAGGTGAGAGAAGTGAAGCTGGAGAATGGAGGCCCGGTTTCTTGTCTTGGTCTCACATACCAAAATGTTTAGAACATCCTCAACTGTTTATTTTGGACCGATAGGCACCCGTGAGTAACAACTTCTGCGCCATGAGCTGACACACCTGTGCCCTGCTAATTCCTCTTAAATTGTGTGTTCATCAGGGTACAAGAAAGAACAAACAAATGTCGAAATGCGTCATGGCTGTACTGTCATTTCCACATGCTGGTAAGGAGCTATGTCCGCACTGACTTCAAGTCGCAGTCAACTTGTATTAATAGAAAGAAAAAAAAAAGAAAAAAAACTTGCAAAAGCTTTCCTGGAAATTCTCGTATTTACTCGTTATCCCCTCTAGTTATTAAACAAGGTTAGAGTAAATGTAGTCCTGGCACCATTTGAAAGTTACTGTTGGTGATCCAGCTGGAGATTTATAATTACAGCAGATTTACTGACCGTCAAAGTTCACTGTGATTTAATATAAAAGTCAGTGGACCTGCTGGTCTTGGTTGTGGACTTGCATTGAAAACCAACGTGCAAGTTCAACTGCTTCTCTCTCGGCTCTTGTCACGTGTGACGGCACTAATAAAGGCTGCTAAGGAAAACATGGTTAAGCATTAACTCGGTATGATTGCATCAAGCCCCCCCCCCCCATCTTCTGCAATTGACACGCCACTCCTTTAACAGCAGGGCTTTGCCACTTGCTTGTTTGTGCAAAGTGTGTGGACCAGTCAGTGGTCGAGTCATATGCATGGAAATTACACATGACTAGCGGAGTGCAGCTGGCCGGTAAGGTCGAGGCTTTGGCCTGTTCACAGTTCAGTGAGCTCTCATTGTTTTCCGGCTCTGTGTGGACACAGAAACAGGTGGTCCCTCTCCCGCATAATACTGCTAAAAAGACAAAGGAGTTATGCTTGCTTAACATCAGTCACCTCTGCTCTCATCTGAGGACAAATTCAAGCTGGCAATCTGGTGGCAAGAGATTTTACGAGAAGGTAACATGAAGCCACGACAGATCAATTTCCTGTCTTTGTTTGTTAATCTCACAAGAATTTCTAGGTTCCTTGTGAATAAAAGTTGTGTTCGCTGTACAGTTATCTCCAGCCCTTAGAGGCCAGATCAAGGCCAAGAATCCAATCCGTGCATGAGATATGGTAAAATGTTAAAATACTTGGATAGATAAAAATCTCTGCCCTTTTTTTCCTCTTTGTATCAAATGACTGCGAGTTGATGTGAATAATGGTTGTCCTCATTGACCATATGGGTCATATTTCAGGTCTGTGTTGTATGTGCGTATGCGTCTACAGGGCTGTTTCCTTGCATGTATGTGTGTAGTTAAGGTGCGCCAGTTTGAGATGGGACTTTGGCCCCTGCCTTTTCTCACAGTAGAGGCGCTGCTTTCTTTCTAGCTAATTCTCCCCCATTGTGTTGGCCGTGACATTGCCGGTTTTTCGGCTATGGTAGACCCACTGGGAACCAACTGGGTGTGTATGTGTTCTGGGAGAAGCTCTATGGTCCGTGGGAATGTGTCAATGAGCCCTATTCACATCCTCTCATAAGCTCTGTACACAGTTTGTTAATTTGATCCCCCCCCATCCCCAAGTGGTTGTGTCAAGTTTCCAAGAGCTGCCCATGACACCCTTACTTTGCAATATTATTGATCAGCCACCAAGATGAGCAATGAAAACAGGCATTGTTGTTGGAAGCAAATTTTTAATGTAATGCCTTTACTTGACATTTATGTTTTTGTGATGTATTTTTGTAGTCAAAAACAAAAGCCTGTTAACTCCTTTCGATTTTCATGTATTTTCATTACATTTTTATCATTCTGTTGTTCCAAAGGTACCTTGTCCTACATGGTTATTCATCCCAAACAAAGAAAAGGTAAAAGCCAAATTATAAACAATGCCTCGGCAGAAAGACATGAAAAAGTCAATGGCCTCATTTTTCTACCAATGGGTAGGACAAGGAGGACAGCAAGTTTTTCATTCTTTTTTCTTTTTTGAACATCTACACAATGGCAAGTCTGGATGTGAAAAGGTCAAATCTGCATATCTCGGGCCAGAGAAAACCCAATTATTGTTACAAAGTCTAACTGTGATAGCACTGCAAGCTAGAGGAAGACAACATCTCCCTGGTGACCCTTGAACCCATGCACTCCTGTCTGTGGGCAACATGAGGCAGTTCTAACATGAAAACGTTGGTGGAGTTTGAGCTTATTGTTTCCAACACACACACACACACACACACACCACTGCCTACATGCATTTCTATGCAAATGTTTGCAAATAAACTGCAGTTTTTTTTCCCTCAGTAAATCTGAGTAGTTACTCCAATACCGATTCCCATACCAAACCAAGATGGAGAGCTTACTCCACAGAAATATATAGAAAGACAGAAGAGTAGTAGTAAGATGACACTGACTTGGACAAGGGACTTTCCTTACTACATCAGACTGATGCAGCCGTTTTGATTCCCAACCAACATCAGGCATCTAAATCATTTGCCTGGACTTAAGGAAGAGGTCACTAGATCTTTCAAACAGAGGTTCGTATTAGTAATTGGTTAGATTTTGCCAAGATGCAACTGTAACGATGGGTCTAATCTGATCCTGCTGTGTTTTTGGCAATAGCAGTTGATGCTCTTTTGCGTTAGATTTGCATGCTCATTTGCCTGATGAGCTAAACCGGAAGATTTATATCTTTTGGGGAAAGAACTATAGTTATTCTAATGAAGACCTTAACCGTCATGTTCATGCTTTGCCTACGTAGGTTTACAACATATATAGCTGTGATTCACTTTGGATAGCCACCTTTACGCAGCTACATCAACCTCTCTTCCTGCTGTATATCCCACCCACTGTCCGTCTCTGTCTGGGAAAGGTGTCTGCCCCCTGTGGGTGTTCTGAGTAGTAACTGAACCGTGTCTTCTTGAAAGGCCATTGCTTGATAGTCCATTCAGAGGGAATATACACACATACTTGCCCAGACACCATTATAAAAAAAAATAAAAAAACAGCAAACATGTCCTGTTCACCTCTTGCTTATTACCAGACACCAGTGGATGGATTGTGGTAGATACGTGGAAAGGGTGTAATTGCATAAATGAAGTGTGTGACATGTGTAAGAGCTGTGTATTTGTGCCGTTCCCTATCACTGGCAATGGCATATTGAGCTCGTTAACTGCTGTGAATTGCTATTCAAGGGTTAAAGTGGCCATGTTGGTGGGCCTGAGTGCTCTTTGTTAAACAGTGAGGGTCTTTGTCACAGAGCGTTTTGTTGACTGCCATTGGTGTTGTTACAGCCAGCACCATGGGGTTTATTATCTCATCTTGTCAGTGAGGACTCCTGGCCTTCATGCCCCCGTACTGGTCACTGCGTTTGGCTTCAGTGGGTGGCTGCTGATAAAAACTAGAACTGTTGAAAAGTTGACGCAGTGAAGAAACTGTGTACAGACACACACACACACGCAAAACTTATCTTTCAGTCACACGGTCGCCTCCCTCTGATTTAATCAACGTTTTCATCAAGGTCCCGTGGTGGAGAATGGAGTTTGCTTGTGTGTTTTTGTGTGTTGGCATTAGCGTGCGCGATTGTGTACATGTGTCTGCCATAACTGCTGTGTTGGCTCTCCCCTATTTGGTACACCGGTATCACCCACTGCTTATCTTTTTCGGTGATTTGGCACATTTTTCCCAAAGGCCATTCATTCGCTGCTAAATCAGCCGCTGGTATGGCATGCCTCTCACTCCCTTTTTTGAGGGGGGAGGGTACAGTCATTTTGGTAAATGAGCTTTGACTATAATAAGTGGTATAAAGGGGCTTTCACACTGGATGTACAAACTTTACCCCAGTGACATCAGACCGCTGCTGTCTGGATGCCGCGGCGTGCATAAATGGTGGGCTTTGAGTACGTCAACATGGTACTGCTGGTCCAATAGAAAAGAGGAGAAGGAGACCAAGAAACAGGAGGGAAAATTAAGGGATGGGATGTGACATGGACGAAAGCTATTTAATAGAAACATATCCAGTAAAGTAGGTTCGAGTAATGTTTTTTTTCTCACAGACGCAAAATACTTACGCAGACCATCTCCAGCTGGAACGCTTTCACCCCTAAAAGAAGCCACCCAATATGGCGAAATCAAAATCTGATTGGTTAAAGAATATGGCAATATTTCCATGACACTGTACAGTGTAATGGAATTGAATCAATCACTCAGCTGAGTGATTCAATCCAACTTCTGAAAGCCTTGGGGTGAATCGCAAATCTACCCAGAAACGGCACAGATAAAAAATCTGATTGGATTAAAAAAAAAAAAAGAAAAAGATGTATGCTATTTTAGACATAGGCGTCTACACTGAACAGAAGGCACTCCCAAAAGCAGAGATAAACGGTGGTGATTACCGATGGAAAAACATTATGTAAAACATCTTAAAACGTCCAAAAATATAAATGCCACAAAAGGAGAGACCTGTATAATTTATTAGCCTGTGCGAACTCTTGGGGAGCACAGCACAGACATGGCCCCCTAGCATTGTTTATATGCCTGTAATGGTACACCTCACCTGGATTTGGGCAAATTAATGATCTTGTCATCGTGCTACCGTACATATTTACTAGAGTGGAAACATACTTTGATATTGGCTATGTGGAAATCTATTCTGTAATATAATAAGCTGTTTTGTACTGTCCGTCTTTTATGAAATGCAGTCTTCAAAGGAAAGTATTCTGCAATAACTGTTTAGCAGCTGCTGGACCGTTGATTCGAACTCTTGGTCCAGCTACCACATTTAGCTACTCGGCAAGAGTACTGCCCATTAGTCAGAGCACTGATGGGTGGGGTCAGTGATTAATGGGAAACACAGAAACTGCAAGTACATGCGCACACACAGACACACACATACACACATGTAAACAAACAGAACATGCAGGACTCCATGAAAAAAACATCTGTCATCATGTTCGCATGAACCACAGGGGAAGGAATCCAAAAAAACATCGCCACCCTCCACCACCCGATCTGAGGGCGGGTTTTTCTTTAGTACCCCTATCTGTCCCTGTGAAAATGTTGATCCACATGGGGAGGGCTGTGCCCTTTCCCTCCCTGGCCTATCTCCAGGTTCCCCTCTATCAGTCCTTTGGAGCGAAGCAGAGGCCAGAGCATTCTCACACAGGAGGGGAATTTTATTTATTTATTTTTTCTCTGAGGGAAGCCCTCTGGAGGAGACTTTTTATGTGCAAAGGCATGTTCATCATCCATCTAATTGGTGGTTAGTGAAGTATGGTTTGTTTCCTCCCTCTTGCCATGAAACACAGCATGCCAGCGTACCCAGTATCTGACCTTGGATGTTTAGTTCAGCCATTGCAGGAGTAACAGCTTTAGAAAAGTCCAGCACAGAGAGGGGCTGGAATTGGAAAGAGGAAGATAAGTTAGAGGTCTCCCTTGGGCTGAGAGACAGTGGGGTTTGTAAAGATTTAAAACATCACTCCACATGACCACATGGTTGTTGTGTTGAAATGTGTTATGGGAGTCAGCAGTTAACGGCTAGCTTAGTTAGCAAAGCCACAACCAGATAACAGGGGCTTGAGCAAATCAGCAGTTGACTATCAGCTGGATTTGGGCTATGACAGGGGATTGATTGATGATGGGGTTGATGAGATGGGGGGGGGGTAGTATTTGTGATCCTGAGCTCCTGTCCTACAGTACAGAGGCTGGTTCAGACATGCTGGCTTTATTTGTTCATGTTGAACATGCTGCCCTTAATCCTCCTGTGGTTCTGTTTCTGCCTGTGCGGCATTGGGGCCCTGGAGGTAGGTTCACTCCAGTGTACACACAAACACAACATACAAGCACCCACACAGAGAACACTGTACTACTCAGGTAGTCTTGCTTATGTTGGTATATTTTTCTAGCTTGGCCATCCAGGCTTGTCTATCAAAGCCTCTTTACATGACCATGTGTTACATTACTAATTTGTCAGCTTCTTTGATGGCTAAAGCATCCACTATACACATTAAACACCCAAAGACTGGAGTAATGATGGCACCTAACATATGACCTCTTTTTTAGTGCAATATGGTGTCAGTTTAGGGTTATTTCATGCTTTTGACCTTAGGTTTTCTATTTATCTCATCCACCAGAAGTCGGTATAGTGATTGCCATAGTTTAACCCAACAACACAGTCTACTTTTTCTAAACAGGACGTATAGGTAGGACTCTTGGTTGCTGATCTTGTGCAAGATACGTCCGTTTTGCTTTGTTTTTTTAAGATTTTTTTTTTGGCATTGTCTGCCTTTATTTGATGGTGATAGTCGTGAGAGAGACAGGAAAGGCAGGGAGAGAGAGGGGATGACATGCAGTAAAGGGCCCGTGCCGAATTCGAACCCAGGCTGCTGCGGTAAGGACTCAGCCTTATGTGGTATGCACTCTACCAGGTGAGCCACCAGGGCACCCCCAGATGTATAAGTTTTAGTGACTATTTTTACTTCCGTCAGATAATACCTGCTGGAGAAGAGTTGTTTTAGAAGCTTTAGTCCATCCCTGGGTGATATTACCCCTTCACCCCCTTCCATGTGTACTGGATCTATTCATTGTGCGATTATGCCTTCACCTAGCTAGACCGATGCCTGCATCCAGTTGTGTTCCAGGACAGACAGGTGACAAAGCCACACACCCCTCTAACTTTCTCGACATTTTATTTTTTGATCTCACTGTTATTGTTCAGTATACTCCTGCCATTTGTTGAACGAGGGCTAGCCTTAAAGCTTTTTCAGTGACTATGAAGTTAAACAGGAAAGACTAGTTGTTTCTAGACAGAAGTAACTGTGACAGAACCAGAGGCAGCTTTGTGCTCAGTGTTGCGTATGTGACAGTGACAGGGTGGTGCACAATTCTAGGAGAGTTTACAGATGATTCACTAATTGCCTATTAGTCATCTTAGGCACAATACCAGCTTAAATTGCATTTTGATTTTGTGTACTCTCCCATTGACATCAGCCAACATATTTACCGTTTTAAATGTTGTAGACGCCGTAGACGAAGCATGCGGTCGGACTAGTACCTTATGTGAACTGGTTATTTTTTAGCTGTTGGCTACGGAGGGAATCAAAGGCAGTAGGTCTAAGATTACATGGTAGGTGCTCCGAGGAGAGTGTGAAAAAGGTTGGTATCTTATTTAAAGGAAGGTGGAGGCTTTTGTGAAGGAGATCTCGCAAAGAAAGCAGTCACAGGTTGGTGGGCTGCTTCACTTTTACAGCTGGTGCATTCTGCCTCGAGCATGATTAGTAGAAGTGTAGGTTTAATTATTTCTCAATATTATAGTAAATTAATGTGAAAATTGGCTGGCAATTTTTAGAGTATTTGTGTAGCTGGTAATTTTCTTTTTTCCCTCCTTCTGGGCTTTCGTAAGTTATTTTGGAGGAATGAACCTTGAAAACATTTAAGATGATGGAGATGATCATATGAAGAGGATCATTACTTTGGGCTAATTTCATATTTGCTATTATCCATCCATCCATTATCCAAGCCACTTATTGGAACATATTTGCTATTATTTGCAATTTAAAAGTCATTATAACTGTTAATTTTACAGTGGAAAGGGCCGCGCATGAGCTTAAAAGATTTAAATATCCAAAATTTTCCATTTGCGTACTGATAGTATTGGTAAACAAGACAGGATTTCTCCATTAGTTCCATGCCCTTGTCATTACCAGTCTCTCAGGCCATGGGAACAGGGATTTTTAGGACATGGGCCTCCCAAAGAAGTGGTAAATGAAGTTTGTTGAGTTCTTTTGTCAAGAGTGGAGAATCTTCTATACTTATGCAGCCCCATTGATTAATTGATTAGTAATTGCATTGACGGTGGAGCTTCTGATTTCATTTGCACCTCAATGTTGCCTGCAACAGAGCTCCCCAGACCTATTGTTAATGTGTGAACGAGGTAGGGGGAGGGGACTGTTCGTGTGTGTGTGTGTGTGTGTGTGTGTGTGTGTGTGGCGGGGGCGGGGGGGTTGTCTAGCTAAGTTCAAGGTTAGCCTAGAAATGTTCTTATTGCTCAGATAGAGGTGCCTCTGTGTTGTCTGTGATAGCTTCAGAAAACATGGAAAACAAATATAATGGTGCTATAGTAAAGTAATAAGAAGACAGTAAAGTAAAAACTAGTTTGATAGAAACAAAAAGTGGGCGCTCAACTTATGAAGTATATGTGTCGTTATGTTATACCCTTTATCCACCAAAATTAGTGTGTATGTGTGGGATTTTAAATGCACGAAAACCCACTAAAAATAGGAGATTGACTCCTTTCCCATTCCCAGTAGACGAGTATGCCTTTCTGTTCTTTTGGCTGGCCCGGCTGGTGGGCTGGCCCTGCTGGTGGGCTGGCCAGCCCTACAAATGCGAATGTCCCTGACTGACTGACTGTGAGCGACTGACTGAGTGATCATATTCAGAGTGACTGACTGAGTGATCAGTTTGACACGATTGGGCCACTGGATCAGGTGACTAACAACATCACTGAAGTTACACGATTGGTCGGGTAAGCACCAAGAGGCATGAGGGAGAGTGCGCAGTTAAAGCGCCCCAAATAATCACTCTGAGGACAGACGTTGTACCCTGCTTCATTTCACTACCATGTTTTACTTTGTATTTCTGTGCATGTGACAAATAAAGTACTTGAACTTAAACTGACAAAAAAAAACTCACTGGCAAATTCACAAAAGGATCACGCAGCTTTTGGGGCGGTTAACCCAACTTCCCCTCGGGATGAATAAAGTATTGTAACGTGCATGGATAAGTAGACACGTTGGTCTTTGACTGACGGGTCGGACCCTTTAGTCGACTGGTTAATGTTGTCGCTTGCGGAGTGGGAGATACGGGTTCGCGTCCCGGCAGTGGCGGTTCCCAGCCTGCCCCCCTAATTCGCTGCAGTATTCTTATTTTGATTAACCCTGCTCAAATAAGACAAAAAGAAACCGTGTAATTCTCAAAGCACCTGCAAAGGGCGAAAAGCACCCCTAACTGCACTGCCAAACAAACAGCGTCTCGTTGCTATTTGCATGCATTTAAATTAGGTAATATACATACATTTGGTGGAAAATCGGCTCCTTTTTATGCAAATGAGTCTTATTGCAAAAAAAAAAGTCCGACTCACAAAGGCAGCGCTATTAGCCACATGCAGTTAAGGGTGAAAACTATTAGCGTCTTCTGAGAGTCGGTGGTTACTGAGGTGCGTTTATAAGGGCGGTCGCTCCCAGTCTTTCCTATGGCAGCAGTGACTGTAGCCAGGCGAAGGCACTGTCATGCCAGGCGTGCTCGTCAGTGGATATTTTGAAGGAGAATATCACTTTTTGGTTTAACTGAGATGAAAATAATTCACAGATTCACAGTTTGCCAGGTCAAACAATTCTTGTTATACTTGATGATGACATTTAACCTACCGACTGTGTTCTTGACACAAAGCCACCATCTATACTTTGCCACATGGATAATTGCAATGGGATGCAAAACAAGGGCAAATTGCACTCGGCTGCACAACTTTCTGGGCGTGTTTGCGCGGTAATATCATTGGCGCAATGTCTTTTGCGATTCCGACCTTGAGACAGGCCAGATAGCGGTTGCAAGTGTTCATGACACTATTAGCGGCCACAATCCATTCTTTTGTGAGTTCGCCCGTCAACACAGAGGGAGTCTTGAGAGACATCCGCAGATAGAAACAGATGAAAGCCGAATGGGAGCAACAGACTTACAATTAAATTAAGATATGTATGAGTGGAAAGTATTGTTCTTGCAACTGCATTTATAACCTTTTTTTCCTTTTTTTTACTTGAACATAGCTTAACCATGTCATGTGATATGATACTTCAGTACAACAAGTATTACTAGGACCACTACAAAAATTGCAAATGAACGTTTAATATCCAGGAATTCACATTTCAGACCCTACCACTGACTAGTAACAAATTGGCAGTGTTGTGCAAGGCCACACTTAACAAGAGCGAGCTCAAAGTTCAGTTCACACAGATTAAATTGAACTACATCATGTTTATAATTCACAATTTTGAATTTTAAGCTAAGTTCACAGACCCAAAAAATGAACTAGTTCACATTAATTTCTTCTGTTTTTTTTTTTTTTTAAATGAGCTCCTCTAATCGGATGCTTCAACTCACTGTTGTTTCCAATTTGTTGCCTATGTGGCTGATGTTCGGACTTGTTTTTCCAGACCCGGCGAGCACACTTTGCATAAAACTCTGACTTTTTGTTTTGCACTGGAATCTGTACTTATTTGTTCATAAAACTCCTTCAGATGTCTTGATGCATGCCCAATAATCCAGGTAAGGAAATCCCAGAAAGTTGAATCAGTTCATCTGGACACAAGGTTTAGTGGGACAAACGTTTCATCCCTCATCTAAGTGACTTCCGGCATATCAGCTGACTGCAGGTATCCCCAGCCTTATAAACAATACAGCTGCATAACAACCGAAACCAACGATCGGTTTCATATGCAAATTGCCGTGACCATTAATTAGAGTTACAATGGCCACGTGTACTATTCACAGAGGTTTGGGGAATAGCTTCAATGTGAAGAGGGAACGACCATCCCTGAATCGAGGGGGGGCTAAGAGTATATCTGTCTGTTGCCATCTTACAATGCTGTGATTGCAGCTCTTACCCAATCGGAGCTGGAGCTGATGAATACCCCTACTGCAGAGTCATTTGTCCCAGGACTGAATGCCGATTGTAACCTTTCCCACCAAAGGCAGATTTTAGTGGGTGTTAGTGGGGTTTTTTTTGTCCAATGGGGAAAAGGTTCAAGATTCCAAACAGGAGGAAACCCACCAGACAACTTTAAGCTGCCTCAACTGTAACTCCATTCACATTACACTTCAACCTTGTGAATAAGTAATTCACCCTTCCTACAAAATTGAATCAGTTCCTCTGGACACATCGTTTAGCGGGACAAATGTTTCATCACTCATCTAAGTGACTTTAAGCGACAGAGGATTGGGGAATAGTTGCTGTCACAGCATTGTAAGATGGTGACAGATGTAGTCTTAGCCCCCCTCCTCGGTTCAGGAGGTAACAACCATAACATTTTAACTGACCTCCATGCTGCTTTATACGGTTTTTCCCCAATCACACCAGAAACATTCTGGCGTGTTCATGATGTCGAACGTCCAATCCTCTGTGAATGGTACACGTGGCCATTGTAACTCTTATTAATGGCGATGACAATTCACATATGAAACTGATCACTGGTTTTGGTTGTGACGCAACTGTGCCAGTTTCGGTCATTATGCAACTGTGCGGTTTACAAGGGTGGGGAAACCTGCAGTCATCTGAGACTGATGAAGTCACTTAGATGAGTGATGAAATGTTTGTCCCACTAAATGTTGTGTCCAGATGAACTGATTCAACTTGCTGGGATTCCCTTACCCGGATTATTGAGCATGCATAAGGACATATCAAGACATAATTCACCCTTCCTTTCTGTTCCAATATTTAAATGGAGGCTAAAATAAAACTGACAAGTGCCTGTAGTGTGTGTGTGTGTGTGTGTGTGTGTGTGTGTGTGTGTGTGTGTGTGTGTGTGATCTATGTATCTGCAGGACATCTCCAATGTCCCATATACCTGTGCATCTGGTGGATAGGGAGGAAAGAGAAAGTAGCTTTGGGATACGAGATAGTATGACTCGTGCAACCTAGGGGATTACAGGAGTGAGCTCGGACTTATACGCACATGCCAGTGGCTGTGATGTCATTATGAGTGAGCCTGAATCCGCAGGCGACATAAGGCTATCTTAATCATTCATGGCCCTGCTGCCACTTGTCTCAGTCAGAGCTGGTGTCATGTGGTGCTTTGTGGGCTAGGTTACATAAAGCCATCGTCACTGACTCATATGATGCCTGAAGCAATCCGGTCAAACCATGAGTCCCATCTTGAATCTGTAATGTTAAATACATGTTTATATCGCCATTTACACTATCCAGCCCATTTTAAAAGTATGTTTCACTTGGTGTGTTTTTATGGCTCTGTCTTGGTAGACATGGGATTCCAGCGAGCTAGGTAGCACACAATAACATGCCAGTCTGTGAGCTTGTGAAAGGGAGCTGAGATGGAATTTTGCCCCCAGCTTTGTACGGCGAACACGTTATGGGCCATACAGCTGGATTCTCTGGTGTCCACTTTTACGTCTAAGTAAAGATAGTATATGCCAGACCTTTTGATTTTTTTTCCTAGCTTTCAAGACATGCTCTGAAGTGAAGTTGTGCTTAACGCAAGCTGCGTATTTTGATACCTTACCCCAAGAGAAAAAAGCCATTGGTCTCTATGATGTTGTTTTGAAACTGTAAAATGTACTTTACACTGCTGCTATTGAATGATTTATGTAAAAAAAAAAAAGTACTGAAGAGTTGCAACTGAATATGGCAAAGCCTGCAGGCTGTTCTTTTGTCATGTCCATAATAAAGGGGACTTAACAATAAAAAAGGGGGCGGGGGGTTCACTGGTCCTCATCAAACACCAAGGGGCCCCATAAGAAATGAGAAATGAAGTAGACCATTTCCTGGAATGACCCAATGTGTGAGGTTTGCACCTTTTGATATTTGAGCACACACTGAGATCTTTTCTGTTGAGGTTGAACGTTTTCTAATCATGAAGCACATCAAAAGCATTCCCCTACTACTATGGCCTTGTGCTGATTGTCTTATCGCTCCTCGTGTAGCCAGGGTTAATCCATTTGAATGAGGTGATGTTATGCCAGAGGGATAAAAGACACCTCACTCGCTCTCGCTCTCTCTCTCTTGCTCGCTCTCTCTCTCTCTCTCTCTCTCAGGACGCTTGCAGGGTGTCCAGTGGTATGCTCTGATGTTGCTATGGAGAAATGGACAGTTCGAGGCACTGAGAAGGGAAATATAAGTAGTTTGACTCAGTCAGTCTGTTTTGGACAAAAGACTACTTGGCTGCTCTGTGTGCCATGGCTCCTTCAGTGCCAGTTAGTTTGAATGGCTAATGACAACCTATATTAATTCAAATTACTCTTTCTTTATCACAGTATGCTGTTTGAAAAGAATTGACATCAGAATGACACTGATATTTATAAAAGGCTTTACATTTGTAGTTTGAACTTATGTGTGCAAATATTATTTATGATGGCTAAGGATAAGGGTGGCACATTGTATCTTACCAGACTATTATGAGGACGTCAGATGTGAAAAGTATTTAATAGACTGCAATGATGTGAACAGCAATTCAGGTAATTATGTTTGCCAAAAAAGAGATTACATCAAATTAACATTAAATGTCTGCCTATGGGGGCCCATGCCCACAGCACACAATACAGGACTGCACAAGTGTTTGCCTTTTGCTATAATAACACACTTTGTTCACTATCAGATTGTTCTTTTAGCAAGTGCTCCTACAATGCATACCCCTTTCCAGCTATTGTTGCCCAGTCTGTAAACTTGAATCCTAAAAGAGTATTGTTGCTAATTTATTTTACTCTATTTTGTGTAAAACGCTTTTAACTGAGAGGGAAAGGCAACTCTGCCATTCAAACTGAGCACTGAAGAAAGCTTATTTAATGGTGTTAAATAAAGCAGATGAATCCATGGCATTTAAAAAGAGCAGGGGCGATACGTCCTGTAAAAGAAATTCTCAAACATAAAATAAACTAACTCAGTTTAGCATTTATCAAAACCTCCTCTGTTTCCTTTGCTACAGTGGCCTTTTCAGTTGAATGGACTGTTATTGTCAGGGATGCAAATGTTTTTAAGGATGACGTTTCTTTGGAATATTGTTGTCTGAATCATCATTCATGTAGCGGGCAAGCATAAAAGCCCAGAGTGTGGGCTTCAGCTACAGTTTAGCGAAAAGAAGTGAATGATGGGATAGCTGTCTGTCAGCAACAATGGAAACCCTTGTTGATGTCATGGGTCTAATGGCATGAAGTCCTCCGTACTGGGGGTTGTTTAAAATTCAGTCCACACTGTTATGTTGGGAGATCCTGTTTCGAGACTAGGGTCAGTAGTGTAGTCGCAAATTGGCTAATGTAAATGGATCCTTCGACAAAATTACCCATATAATCAAGCCTATTGAGTCGTAGATCACAGCGTCAGGTTGGAGATCCAAGTGACCAGGGTGAAATCAAGAGCGTCTGTACAGGAATCTTATCCCCATTGTGCTATCAGTAAAGCTGATTTAGGACCGTATCAGCAGCCACTCACAGGGGTCTGTTCAATGTAAAAGGGGTATGTCTGTGAGAGACAGAACAAGATATTCTTGGAGGCCTTCGAACAAGGGTTTGTGGCTTCATCTCTTCAAGGTCGAAGAGGTACAAACAGAGAAAAATACCCAGAGCTTGCAGTAGGGATATTTTAGATCTTGATGATAGAAGTTTTTCAACAGAATGCAGCTGGTCCGGACTTCTGAACTGTGCTGTAATATGATCCAAGCTGAAGAAATGCAGTTCCACTTCATTTTTTTCATCATTCTTTTATTCCTGACGGCTGGAGCTGCTTGGGCTCCCAGTATCCAGTATCTTTCTCATTATGTAACCGCTTGGGGCCCAAATGGGGACTATGGTGGAGTAGTGACAGTAGACACTGCAGGGCACCTCCAAAGTTGAAATTTTGTGGCAGCCTATCAGAAGTTTTAGAGAGTGTTAAAAAAAATGTACTGCAAGCGCTAAAAACACTTGAGTGGAAACTTCTGTTGCAATGACAAACTTCAGTGCGCTATTATATGTATTCATATGGGGTTATATGGGCTTATTAGTGGGCTCGAGTAAAGTGAAAGTGCTGTCAGCTCTATTCTACAAAGCATTTGTACCCTATTACATAACCGCCTCACAGACTTAAGGATGTAAAAGCTATTGCTAGACTTTGGAAATAGTCGAGCAAGGGTTCATTTCAAAGCCCTGGCAACAAAAGTTTCCAGAGTTGATGCACATTAGAACTTGAGAAGAAGTCCTATTTAGTGCCCCAGATAGAAAGAGCTGCATTTCAGAATGGTGGTTGCTTACTAGAGTAGCATTCAAAGTTGCATGTTGCACATTTCTAAAGAAATAGTTTAACACATAGGTAATACTGACAATGTTATTAGTTGGTGGTGTATACAAGGCATGCCAAGTTTCATTGTTTGGGTTGGTTCAGTGATATAACTTTAATTCTCACCCTTTTTCGTCTTCATAGGTTGATCCAACGATTATCTTGAACCAGATCTTGACGTTGGTGTCCTGGAGGATCGTAATGGCTGCACACATCAGACAGCTGGAGTTAAATGTGCTCTGACAACACCTCACACAGTTTCCATTGAACTTTAAGACTCTCATCTGCGTCTTTTTTTCCGAGTGAGTTCAATTTTTGTCTTTGGGCTATAAATAAGCAACTTCCACAATGCCAATCCTGAAGCAGCTGGTGTCTAACTCTAACCAATCCAAGCGGCGGTCCCGAGCTGACCTGACTGCTGAGATGATCAGTGCTCCATTGGGAGACTTCCGCCACACCATGCATGTTGGCCGGGGAGGAGACGCATTCGGGGACACTTCCTTTCTCAGCACCCGGTCAGGGGAAGCACCAAGGGAACCAGAAGCCAAACAAAGCTCTCCAGGCCCAAAACCTGGCCTACTGTCCCGCACCTTCAGAAGCAGCAAGCGCTCCCAGTCCGTCAACCGTGGGGATAAATATGACACCAATATGATGGCACCCTCTGGTGGCTCATCCAATTTTGTGAAAAACGCCATTTCTCTGCCTTATTTAAACGACGAGGACGTCGACAAGAGCAACCAACTACCAAAGAGTGTCTCCTCCAGCCCCATGAAGACACTGTTGGAGATCGACAGCAAGCCGGTCAATGGGGCAGCAGCCATGGCAAATTTGGATGCGGAGTTTGAGGAGCACAATTTTGGGGAACTGATGGATTTGCCCCCATCCATGCCCAAGGGGAGTGGGATGAAGCACGCAGAGTCTATCATGTCTTTCCACATCGACCTGGGGCCCTCCATGCTGGGAGACATCCTGAGCGTGATGGAAAAGAAAGGCTGGGAGGACGATGACCTTGGCTATGAGGAAGGCAAGGGCAGCGAGGGCCGCGGGTCACCCTCCCTCAGCCCCCCTGTAGAGGAGGAGGAGCACGCACCGGCAAGGCCCCCCCGCAGCATGTACCAGCAGAAAGCCATCGTTGACCCCTACACCCCGGAGCTACGCACCAGGAGCAGCCACCATCACCTGGATAGCTGCTCCGTGTCCAGCTCGGGCTCTGCTGCCCTGGAGGAGAAAGCTAACAACCACCTGCTGGAGGGGGACACGGACAGTGCCAAGTACAGCTCGCCACGTGGAGAGGATGACAGAGATTTCTCCTTCATGGATGAGGATGATGATGAGATTCGAGTGTAAACTGGGATGGCCACCATGAACAGTCTTTTAGAACACAGAGGGAGATGAGTATCTTCCGTAAATTGGGAAAATTATGGCAGACTGGGAAAGGAAGGAAGGGGCCTAGAAGCAGATTAAACCAAGAGGGCCCAATCACCATCACACTTTTACATAATGGATCTTTCTCAATCTCTGTGCACTTTGTTTATTAATAAATAAGTCATGTAAGTAAGTCTTATTCACTCTAGTCTGACCTGGAGTTAGTAGGCTGTGTGTATGTAGGAGGTCCAGGTTGAATGGGGGGTAAAAAGAAGAATGGAAGCCCTGTAAAAGAAATCCAGTGTTGACCACTGGAGAAAAAGAGAAATACAAGAATAGAGTTTATGGCTTATTCATATTTTTTCACACGTAGCCACACATTTGCACTCTTGAAGTTCTTGGGTATGAAGGTTGCTGATCAAAAGCAAACTCTGATCTACACTCATCATTACTGGGGGGGGGGATCATCCCCCAAAATCAAACAGTACTACCACCCATGTACAAATTCTGGCCTTCCCGATAGTGTACTAAGGGAGAAGAGTAAACACCAAGCTAATGGTTTTGACAGTCATCTTCCTGAAGGCATGGGGCTAGAGGACTGTAAGAACTGTACCCTCACTGTCAGTCACATGGAGGTCCCTTGGAAAGTTTGATTTGTAAGATGAGGAAGAGGACATGTGAGGTCACTCAGTTGTATATGTAATGCAGACTTAGAGGGTGTAGGAGGGAAAAGTAAAGTGAAATCGAATCAGAACTGTATCATAGTGTGTGGGCGTACTAGTAGCCATGAAGCTTCAGTTGCCAATACATTATTTTTGGCGTAGACAACAAACATATAAGGTAGATATCACTTTTGTCCATTTCTGCTTTTATTTCGGATTGATTTATTCTATTTTTACTTTATTTTATGTACATATACCCTTGGGTAGTTGGTCTCGGTTGGCCCATTATAAGTCCTCAGTGTAGTCTATCCTTTTCAAGTTGGCATGCTCATTTGTTCTTCCTCTATATTCACAGACAGCTGTAAAGACATAGTTTGTATTTTGCTCAGTTTTATAAGGGACAGATCATACCTATGGTATGTGCACTGTTATGCCTTCAAGGTGTTTGGTCACAGGATGTTTTATATTATGGTTAATTTCTTACTGTAGTTAGTTATGGTACTATTCAGCGAGCCAACTTTGGTCCTGTTATCGTGAAATGGCTTTAAGTCTGTGTGGCACTTGTTTAAAGGGACTCCAGTAGGCACAACACCAGTTTATGTCGTCTCACTCCTGCCACCGCCATCTTGGTGTGACTGTATAAGCTTAGAATATCTCCCAAAATATTTTTTTTCTTACAGGCACTCATTTGGTGAGTTGATGGATTATTTTTTTTTAATCAAAGATTAAAATGTGAATTCTTGAAACACGGGCCTTTGTATATGTTCCATGTGCTATTTTATTTTTTAACTAATGTTTCAAAGCCTGTTAAGGCAGCGATAGTGATTGTGGCTGTTATTATGACTCTATAAATGATATATCTATGTCTGTGTTGTTCTATGCCCATTCCACATCATAAGTCAGGAGAATCAGCAGGTCAGCTGAGAGACAGAAGAGATCTCTCTTCTGTCTCTCAGCTGACCTGCTGAAGGAAAAGGAGTAAGTGGGGGTGGAAAAAAATGCTTGTTATAGGCTGTATCTCCTCTCCCTTAGATGCCTGTGTACAAATGTCTTACAGGATTGTGCAGGAATGCGAAAACCTGAACTAGGCGGAATTGGTGGGTAGGCCCGTTTGGTGTACACCATTCTTTTCGGTGGAAATCAGAGATGCAGAAGATATTTTTCAGGCGTGCCCCGAGAGATCATATGATCATCATCTTCATAACTCAAGTCACCTCGCAGGAAAAGAACATGAAATCAACACACCATCTGGCCTTTTCCTGTCTTCTAATTTCTTTAACGGACAGGCTTGTCAACCTCCAACCAGCTAGATCTGTTCCATGATCGACTGGATTTGGAAGCAGAAGCGGACTGACTGGACTCTTTTCTCTGACTGGCTGTCGTCCCCCTCCGCTTGTTGTCAGACTGCTATGAAACAGGAAGTCTCCTTTACTCTGTGGAGTCCTGATATGTGCACACCTTCATACTTTGAAATGGTTATTTTCCACAGCAGACAAACAGGAGGACTGATTTACTCTCCCATTTTGTGGTGGTGCGGTACTAGACGGAGAGGCATCACAAGGATGCACCGTCATCCAGCCTTCATCTCTGAACCATGTCTGAATGCACATGTAATGAGAGAGAACGGTTCCAAGATCAAAAACAGATGGGGGGCGGGGGGGAGGTGTGAAAAAAGTCAAGTTTGTTACAACTAAACTGTTGGTTTAACATTAGCTGGACATGGGTTGTTTATTTTTGAACTATGTATGGGCTGCAGTTTGATTTCTTGTCCAAGATCTCGCTCTCTCTCGCTCTCTCTCTCTCATTTTCAGTGTGTAAAGGCCAAATTTGGGATGTATTTTACTTTTGTTTCAACTCTTTTGATTTATTTTAAAACACGTCAGGGGATTGTGGATTATTTGTTCAACAGCGATCCCACAGTTCCTGTCCTAGAAAGTGGATACCAAGTTAACACGTTTTACAATGACAACACTCCTCATCCACCTTTTATTTTATTGATAGCAATGTAAATATTATTTGTGCCAACCATGAGTACAGTGAGCTTTCACACTTGCGTTGTTTTTTTTTTTTCTGTTTTTTTTTTTTTAATCTGCATTATGACTTGGTAGTGCGAGTGTGAGACCCACTAGAGTCGGTGGCTTTGACACTAATTAGCAGACCTGGATTGAATGGTATTTGCAAAACAGTTCTTCAAGTTTGTTTTCAGCTTTGCGGGTGAACAGACGGGTGGGATTCACTGCATCAAGGCACAGCAAAATACACTAAGTGGACTGTAACATACGTTGCTGCAATTTGACTGAAGATTTCTGCCGCCGATCACATTTGTGCTGTGTAGCAAACTCGATAAACCATATGGAAGTATTTGCAAATTGTATTTGGCTCATGTCTGCTAAAATGTTCCCGGTGCCCTGATGCCTGTGATTGGCTGAGTGGCAAAAAAAGCAAAAGGTTGTAGAAAAACAACTGGCTTAAAGTTCAGCTGTAGATCTTCTTTATACTACTCAGCGGCTACAGTAATGCCAAGCATGTGCTATTTTCCTTTCCTTTCTCTGGTCTTACTGTATATTAATATATATTTACCTCTTTTTGCGTTCCACTCTATGAAATAACGGCTATATTTTTCAATAAAAGAGAAAGCTGGTAATCTTTACCTGTGGCTGCATTGTGTTCATTTCATATCGAGACTGTCGCCACAATAAGCTGCTTCTTTGCCAAAATGCTTGCACATGTTCATTCACGTTTCTTAGGCGGATTTACACGCCCAGGAAGGCTGACCTTGAGTCAGATCCAAATATTACCTCTCATGGGGCTGTTGAAAGAGATATTCTTCTCCAACAAGATCCGCCGTTCCTCAGTAGAAAACATGGAACCATAAATTGCTTTTCTAAATCAAGCACATCCCCGAAAGGCAATCAAAACCTTGTTAGTATTGACACATTTTTGTCTATGATAGACAACACGTGTCTTGTGAGGCCTCACGCACTCGGAGCATTTGCAGGATTTAATTGACTTCACTGAAATTTCTAAAGGTGTAGGACCTTGACTTCTTAGGTTGCAATGGCATGCAAAAATGCATTTTTTTTCATGTTTTAAGCGGCATGCCATCTTCATTTTGACAATCCACTACAGCAGAATTGGAAGCATAAGCCAGCTCTCCATTAAGCATCTGCTGTCATTATTCATTCAGCCTTGAAACGTTACTGAAATTTGAGGCAACATCAAACCAGTTATCCCAAGTTATACATTCGCATTACAAAACTTTAATCATGGCAAATACAACGCAGATCACTTTTTTTGTGGCTATATTTAAAACTTGACCGTCCGAACGATATCCACTATGCCCCCCCCCCCCATGATCAGCCAGTGTGACTGTGCCATGAACCCATTAGCTGTACTTTGGGTCTGTGCAAGCCACAGTTGCCTACGTCCTTTGTGCCAGCATGCAGCATCTGGGATGGTTTGAGGTTGTGTCAGAATATTGTCATGAAAGTCTGTTTATCGTGGAGTGTACTGACGATATCTTGCAGCAAACAGCAGCCAAAAACATCAAAAGTTCTCTAACAAAGGTCAGCTGAGGTGACAAAACACATCTTTGGTGTCGGGCAAAAACTTTACTAAAGCACTTGCGGTTTTTGTTTTGGACAATTGGACACATAAATCCATTAATAGCCCGTTATTTCAACTCTAAAGGAGACTAACCCTGAGATTCAACGATTAGACATGGATGTTTTGGGAGTAAACGCTCTCTACATAATGGTCGTTTAATTGAAGCCATGCAAATCTTGGGCAAGGGAACATTTTGCGCTGTAGCGTCGCCCTCTAGCGACCGCTATTGGTAACTACATGTTAAACTATGTAGTTTGGCAGTGGAGGTGAAAAGAGCTCGCGTTTCCACCTCGTGTTCATACTCGCTATGACTGAACGTAAATGCAGACTGATGGCCGCGGTGCGGGTTAAACAGGCATATGGTACCAGCATGAGTGAGCCGTCTTCCCCACTCACACTACTGCTGAACTTAAGGACCTCACAACTACTGGGATACAGCATTTGGCCGTCCTACTCGTGTTTTCCTGATGCAGGAACCTGCAGCTCGCCCCCTCTCTTACACTTTCCCTGCAACCAAAAGCTGCACCCTCCTTCCTGCCTGCTGTCACACAGAATGGAAACGACACCTTACCGTGAACCCCATTACTTTTAGATGAGCCACTCACTTTCACTGGTTTACCTGAGACTTGGACCGAGGCTGCAGGTCCCTTTAGGACACCTTTGACAGCAGCTAATTTAACTAAAAAGTGCCAAGCAGGATTAAATACACTTTAGCTAAAAAGAATTAAAAAAAATAAAAAACATTATTCAAGGTGCTCGTTGACGAGGCTATGGTATAACAGGATTTTGTTTTCCATGACAAGTGCGCCAACACTACATAAAGCTACAAAGCACTTTCCTCTATTTAAATTTGGGCTGCACACTGGCCAACCACATTCTCCCAACCCCAGCAACCCGGAATCTGGATTGGGCATACAACATTAGTTGAAACTTCTGAATCATTTTGCAAATTCAACATTTTCATGAATAATTCTGTCTCCCATCATCTTTAGAGCCAGGGGGTAAAACGGCAAGTTAGTATATTGGTGAACAGTGTTGCAATGGCTGCCCAGGGAGGGCCTCTTTCTCTTTCCAACTTTGCCCCCCCCAATCACCTTTTGTTCTCATTGGTCTGCTACTTTTCCATTTAATGTAGACCGTCACGCTTACTACACAAACAGTCTGTCACTGTCAGTTCCTATCATAGAGAGCAAGTAACAAGAAGCAAAGCACCAAAGCGTAGATTGTGGAGGGAGAAGCACAGACCAGTGGGTAGTGAGTCGCATTTATTTATTTATTTCATCTATTGTGTTTTTTACTGGATTGGCTCACCACTTTGCCACAGGCCGGCTAGCCCATCAGGGAAACTCTTAATACACTCTCAGCAGACAGTCTGCCTTGAGTATACCATCCATCATCCTCAAGTCTGCAATCCATGACTGAGCTTTGCTTTTTTTTTTCTTCATGTCTTGATATTGCAAAACACATTTTAACACAAAATTCAAATACATCATCGTCACTCAGCCTTTAACCGTTGATGCACAACCAGGATAAGTTCAAAATGTCTCTCTTTTTATTTTGGCATCGTATCATACAGGTCCAAGCTGCAAGCATAACCGTGTTAAAGAGGTTTTCTGCCCCAACTATTCGATAAGGTTTTGCCCCGTTGCCATGACAGCAACTACAATCAGTAAGAGCTCTCTTTTTGTGTCTTTCCTCTACATTAGTTACTAAATCAGCTACGCAATAACCTTAAAATACACTGGAATCAGATTTTTTTTTTCCTGAAGTACTAGTAAGTGTGTCTCCTTGAAATGTAATACCACATTCCTCTTCATCACATTGCAATGACAGTATTCCCTATGAACAGCCATAGGGAATATTTAACTAATTTCTTTCCTATAGATCAATTGGGTGATCTACAAACTGAATTTCTTAATTTATAAAAAAAACAAAAAAAAACCAGCCTTTGCAAAGTTTATCACCAGATCTAAGAGAAATCCTTAAAGACGCCGTATTTCATGGACAGATAGTTAGGTTTCCAGGGGAGAGACATTTACATCACTCATAAGTTAAAGAATATTAAACGCAACATTGAACGCATCCTATCCTCCCACGCGCTACGCCCCCCTGGCGAAACTCCTCACTGTCAGGTGAAAAGAAGTGGTTGGCGACTCCACGTGTATCGGAGGAGGCATGTGGTAGTCTGCAGCCCTCCCTGGATCAGTAGAGGGGGTGGAGCAGTGACCGGGACGGCTCAGAAGAGTGGGGTAATTGTCCATCCATCCATCCATTATCTGAACCGCTTATCCTGTTCTCAGGGTCACGGGAATGCTGGAGCCTAGTCCAGCAGTCATTGGGCGGCAGGCGGGGAGACACCCTGGACAGGCCGCCAGTCCATCACAGGGCCCACACACATACACACACACACACACACACACACACACACACACACACACACACACACACACACACACACACACACACACACACACACACACACACACACACACACACATTCACACCTAGGGACAATTTAGTATGGCCAATCCACCTGACCTACATGTCTTTGGACTGTGGGAGGAAACCAGAGCCCCCGGAGGAAACCCATGCAGACACGGGGAGAACATGCAAACTCCACACAGAGGACGACCTGGGATGACCCACCAAGGGTGGACTATACCCGGGGCTCGAACCCAGGACCTTCTTGCTGTGAGGCGACCGCGCTAACCACTGCGCCACCGTGCTGCCCAGAGTAGGGTAATTGGCCAAGTACAATTGGAGAGAAAAAGGGGGAAAATCCCCCCCCCAAACAAAACAAAAAACATTGAACGCATCCTCATCAGGGGCGGAGTCGGCATTGTAAACATTCAGGGCTCAGCCCAAACCCAGGGGGGCCAGGGGCATGCTACCCAAGGGAGATTTTGTTCCCATTTACGGCAGGTATATGCACTATTTCTCAAGCTATTTGAGAGAACAGAATGTGTAAAAATCTGTACATCATTTGGGAAAAACATGATAGTTGCCCAGGAAAAAAAGTCATCCTGTAGAGCCAGCACCCTATTTTGTTCTAATTGTTCCCCCACTGTTTTCATCAGTCTGAAACTATAACACAATAAACACGGAGGATGACTAATTTTCATCCCTGCCGCCTAAAAAGAGGCCAAAAGTGTCTGATGCTACTATTTTTAGGTTACATAACGTAGATAGGGTAGGAATTTGCTGTTAACAGCATTACTAATGTTGAAACCTATTTTTGCTTTACTACGTTTACATGTTGTGTTAATGTTATACTTCATTTGGATCCATGCCATAATAATCTGGGCTGCTCTAACACCAAATCCAGGATCCCCAAACATGCCAAGTAAATGTGGTCTTTAATACGCTGAACTGCATATCAGGCCAACAGAGGAAAATTTATTCAAATTATATTAGATTTCTTTAGGGAACAGCACAGTAGGATAAACAGCATGGGCATATATTATGATTTTACGGTACCTTGTTTGATGTACTCCTGGTCACTCTGTTCTCTTTTCCTCCTTCATTGTCCACACACACACACACACACACACACACACACACACACACACACACACACACACACACACACACACACACACACACACACACACACACACACACACACACACACACACACATCTGCGTAGAAATCAAGAGAAAAGAGAAGCTGCTTGTAACTCCAGAACTTGCCTGGTAACCATCACGTCTCCACGCTGTCTTCAGTGTCCAAGTAATCCAGTGATGGTTGTCAGTACAGCCAATGCAACCTAGCAAACAGGAACTTAATGTTCCAACATGTAAACAAATGTAGGCTAAAAAAAACGGGGCTCATGTTGTGGGCTGTGGGTTAATCTATGACAACATGTTTCCTGTTTCTTTGGAGAAGTTTAGTTTCCGTTCATATAAGTGAAGACTTAACGTTTAATCTAACACCCAAAAGAGCCGCTAACACCGCACGTCGCCTACGGCAAAGCTCACGTCAACAAGCCTGACAGCAGCGTAACTCATTTGATTGACAACTGTTTAACAAATACTTATTTGGCGTCAGAGAGGGGCGGGACATCTGTGTGTTTGATTTGACTGTATGTGGAGCAGATTTGGAGCAGGACAACGTTAGGGCGGACCTATAGATGGCCTATAGATATTTCCCAGCAGTGGAACTTTTTCTCCACCGATTTGCCGGTCCGGTCAGAGAGACTGAGGAGAAATGACACAAAGTTGAATTTATTTTAAAAACCTGAAAGATTTGGGGCTTCTGGCGAAACATTCGGTGCCGGAGTCCAAGAAACCCCCTGACTCTGGTCCTCATAAACCTTAAGCAGTGTTTTGCGTTAAATATTGTTTCATACACGACGAACATACTGTAACGTTTTAAAATAAAAACTCAAATATCATGAAGCTGCGTTTTGGAGTCTTTAGTGAAACGTTTGCATAACGACAACGGTACATCTGCTAGTGTATAGATCTGCTATCCATGGCTACTAACGCTCCTCTCTCACCCCGCTACTTCCGGGCTTAACGCGAACCAAGAACGTCTTACATATACGACACTTAAACCTAGAGCGCCCCCTTGTGACCAGAATAAACATTAGAACTAACACCAGAAACATTACTAAAACATGTTACAAAGCATGGACATTACACATACCATGTCCCTAGCATACCTATGTGTACACCTCATGTAATAGTATAGCAGGCCAACAAAGTCTCTTTTTTTTTCTTGTGTCTTTTTGACCGCCGCCATCCTAGGGTCAGTTTGAGATCAGTGCGTCTTAACCTGGTGAGATACGGTGTCTCGCTTATGGACATTTGAGCAGGTTGGACGGTCGGTGTTACAGGGGCTGCAGCTCTGAAGGATGCTGTCTCCCTTAAGATCCCTAGAAAACCTGGGTATTTAAAGATGGAAGACACCCGGAAAATGGAAAAATTGCTCAAATGTCCTGGAAATACGATTGAGGGCATGGAAATTTGGAAAAAGTTAGGTTATGGAATTGTCATTTCACCCACCGAGACTGCATCTTTCTGGCTGAGTTTGCATATTTTGTGTTATGTATGTTCTGTATGCTGAGTGACCAGCTGAAAGTTGCACAGTCCATTAAGAGACTGTTTTGTATTGGCTTGCACAGATAGTTAATACTGAATGACCCCCCCCCCCCCATCAACAGATGCTGTATTACATGTTTTGTACAAATAAAAGTCATGGAAAGATGTCCTTGAAAAGTGCTGGAAAACTATTTCCTAAAAAATAGGGAACTCTGTAAATCCACCTCTCTTCTTTCCCTTTTGTCCTGTGGTATGCGCTGCCAACACACCAATGCTCGCTAACGACAAAACATGGAATTCAGCAAATGTGCTGTCTTCAATTACTCAATTATGTTCTCCTCCATTTGTATGTCTCTGTAGCCGAACATTTTTCAGCCCTTACACTCACTGCAAAACATGTAAAAGTACGTTTTTGGGTTGTTTTTTTGTTTTTGCTGATGTGATGGCAATGTGGAATAGCTTAAAGGTGCTACATTCAGCACCAGCATCTCCCTTTGCGTCCTTGGCTATTGTTTTGTTCGGTTTGGTTGGAATATTGATTTTTACAGTATAGAGTTATTTAATCAAAATTAGTAACCTATTCCACTTGGTAATAAATGAAAGCCACTTTATTTGACATTGCATTCTTACGACGAATTGTGTTCTTACAATGAAATGTGTTCTCTGCATTTAACCCATCTATTGTATAGGAGCAGTGGGCAGCTGCAGCGCCCGGGGACCAACTCCAGTTCTTATTTCCATTGCCTTGCTCAGGGGCACAGACAGGAGTATTAACCCTAACATGCATGACTTTTTTGATAGTGGGAGGAAACTGGAGCACCCGGAGGAAAGCCACGCAGACACGGGGAGAACATGCAAACTCCACACAGGAAGGACCTGTGACGGCCTGGGGTTCGAACCCAGGACCTTTCTTGGTGTGAGGCAACAGTGCTAACCAGTGGGCCACCGTACCGCGCCCAAGGAGCAAGGAGCTATTCTTCGATCTGCCAAGTGACCTAAATCAATGTAATTGAAGTATTTGCTTGCTAGCTATCCTGCTAATGCTAGCTACCTCACATGCACTAACATGCACGCGCGGCCAGACCGGCTTCCAAATCAAAGAACAGGGAAACTTGGATTACGACACACACAGAGGGGGCGTGGCTTCATTCCCCGCTCAGGACGCCATTACTCCACTGTCTCTTTACATAGCAAACGCTTGTTTGCTGCTATATTGTTCGAAATCTCGTATATAGCACCTTTTAATATAATGATAATAAAAAAATCTAAAAAGTTCGTTTTCAGTAGTGAGTCTCCTGAATGAAATTGTCTGTGTCGGCGGTTCTTGACATCTGCATGACAGCTTTCTCCAGAGCCGGGCCTTGAAAACCCGGCCCAGTGGATCAGACACCAGAGAGAAACCGTATCAGGACTCCGACAAAGTCAACCACACTCAGGTGAGCTGGAGGCTTGCACCATGTCATCACTTTAACTATTACTTTGAATATAGTCCAACTTATGTTGTTATTTTGTTATGTCTTGTTATTTTATTGTTTTTTTTCCCTCAAAAAATCTGGGCCCCTAGCTAAATAAGACCACAGAGCAGATTCATTAATTCACTGCAGCTCAAAAGTGAGCAAACAGATCTTATCTCTATCTCAGCTGATTAACACGCACAGAATCATTCCCCGGCTTATTTATTTATTTTTAGGTAATTCTAGTGGATAAAGGGTTTGTTTGGGTGGATTAGGTCGATTAAAACAGTGGCTGATAAACGGGCTGACTGAGTTTGATCAACATGAGGTCGAGTCTGTCCCGAAACCAAATTGTTTGCGCCACCATTGGTGAAATGTGGACCGGAAGTTTGAGCCGTGGCTCGAGCTTAAAGCCGAACCTTTACAAAATCTCTGCGTGCGACTTATTAAAGGGTACGCTGAAAACATATGACTGCAGACTGGGTGTCATGCATGGTAGTGTGGCATATTCATTATCGGTAACCTTGGCCTCTAATTAATTCAGAATCGTGTTTATTGGCCATGTAGGTTTCCAAAAACATACGAGTTCGCGTCCCGGCCGCGACAGTTCCTGTGGTTGCCCCCCGAATTCGCTGCAATACACAAGGATTGACTTTATACAGGTGAAATAAGAGGTAATAAAGTGCAATGGTGCACAGAATATATCAGAGATGCTGAAATAGATGTTAGCAGGTTACTTACCTACATGCCTTAGGTAGATGGCCATGACAGAGCATACCAGTATGCGTACAATGTACAGTATATACAAAGTGGTTGGATTTACTGACAGTGTTAAGTGTTCATTTGAATGACAGCCCGCTGTGTGATAGTCTGGCGGCCTGTCCAGGGTGTGTCCCCGCCTGCCGCCCAGTGACTGCTGGGATAGGCTCCAGCATCCCCACGACCCTGAGAGCAGGATAAGCGGTTCAGAAAATGGATGGATGGATGGATGTTTTGGGGTACGGTGCTCTGTAGCGCCTACCAGAGGGGAGGAGTGGGAACAGATTGTGAGGTGGGTCTGCAGGGAAGTTTGCTAGTTTCCTGACTCTGGAGGTGTATAAGTCCTGAATGGAGGGCAGGTTGTCACCAATGGTTTTCTTTACAGACCTGTTGTAGTCTGTCCCTGTCCTGTTTGGTGGCCGAACCAAACAGGACAGTGATGGATGTGCAGAGAACAGAGATTCTCTCAACGACTTAATCTCTAATTGTTTATTCTGATTTAATTATCACGTATTATGTATTTCAAGATTGACCTGTTGCAGGTTGAAATTCTGCAATGCTTTTTACTAAATGAATGTCTTTTTTTTCTTTATCATTCGGAGTTGGAAGATCACTGTCATATCATGGAAACCAAAGACACACAACACAACTGGCCGCTATAAACTCTGGTTGCAGTTGCAAGGCCAGGTCCTTAGATCTGAATGGGAGCCGCTGGAGAAACTCCAGCTCTGCTCCATAAGCAGGTTAAAAATTTCAATTCAAAGCTGGGGACAGAAGTTTTGCCTCATTTATCAGTGGAGGAATGGTCAAAGCAAGGGCGATATGATGCATCTCCTAAACTTAGCCTTTCAGTGCATTTTGTATAAGCTGGTAACCAGCAGGGGGCGCTCTCAACTCAATCAGGAGCAGAAAAACAGCTCTGGGGAATGAAACGGAGAGGTTTTTTTGAGGTTTTTGTTGCTGGACGAAGAAAGACCAAACAACCCTGGTCATGTAAACACAGGTCTGAGTCAAACACCAAACTCAAGAGTTCAAGTTACGGGTTCCAATTGTTGGACAGCTTTTTGGTACCGTCCTGATTGTTATTAATGGAGTTTGTGGGACCAAACAGATTGAGCTCTGATTTATGTTTGTTTGGGCGGAGAAAATCCAGGGACATCCCATCACTTAGTGTCTGAAAGCCATGACGTGGAGGCTACGGAGCTGAATGTAACTCCCTAATTTTGTAATTATGTATATCTCCATATAATATGCATTACAATCAAAGCGGATGTTATGCTAATCAATATATCGATTAGCATAACGTCCGACTAATATATTGATTAGCATAACGTTCAGAATGTTCTCAAATATAACAGTGAAAGTTATGCTTGCAAAAAGATTTAAAGGAGTTATTAAGATTAAAATAAATTGTAAATGAGCACCGCCTGTTTTTTTTTTTGTTTTTTTTTAGTTGGGTGTGATGGCCGACCATGTTTAACGCTGCGCGGAGATATTTGGAAATCAATGCAAGCCCTCGTGTTTGCCAGCATCGTGCAGCAAGTCATCGGTGGGGCGTTGGTAACCTCCTGGAAAATAGTTTCTATGTATGGAGGTTAAGCTTGGCCAAAATATTTCACAAGGTGTCGGTTATTATTTATTATTCATACTACCTCAGGTGAGGCAGCTCTTTCAAGTACATCACCCAAATGTCAATTTGGGGATTGGCCTTGCTGAGCACAAAGCCAATCCCATTTTGTTCAGGAGATGTTGGACAAATCCTTACACTGGAAGCTCACCCTGATGCTACTATGTGCCATGTACGGCCATCTAGTGGCGTGTGCAAGTTAAGCGAGTCATAGCTTTCAAAATGTGGCCTCTGCAAAATGGGGTTAGCATGTGCTAAAGGGTTATGGAAAACACTGCTTTGGGCAAACGGTGTATTCAAAACCACCCTATTCCTGCAATACATCAAGGTGGTTTTGCCAAAAGAAAATCAAACATGTAGGTGCTTCTTTTGTATATGGCCCTCCAACAAACTCGCCCCGACCCAGTCATAATCATAATCATAATCACAGCAGTACATGATAATACTTCTTCTAGTCAGGATACTGGAATTATAATTGAAATACTTGAACAGAGCAATCGAATACAGTCCTTTTCACGGTTTCTTGGCTGGTGAATGCACAAACTGTTCCCTGACTCCTGTCCGAGAGCAGAGCTTTCTGTCTTCCGCTTGTTCAAACAGGAAATGCCTCTTCCGACGTGAGCCATCAAAGCTATCCAGAAAATACCGTAAAACGTTCTCACTCACTTTTCCAAAGACCTCTCTGATAACCTGCTGGAGTCCTTGTCTACGTTTACCCCCCCCCCCCCGCCATCTTCACCTCAGCTTTTGTTAACAATAGAGCAAAGTAGGAAAAACCCCATTTGCGCGGCTGTTTAAAGAGGAGTCATGACACTACTTTAAGTGCTGGATGCCTTTCCCTTCATCCGACACCTGGGGGACGCTAATGGAAGATAAGCACGGCGGTTCAGTTGAACGATCACGTGGTTAAGCTCAGCTTGCCCCCCGAGCTCTTTTTCCAGTGACGCGCCAAATCATATTATATAAATAATGTCTGGATAACAGCCCCCCCTTGCTTCATTTACATGATTTTCTGTCTGTTTTATCTGTGAATCGATCAAAGCGTCCACAACTTCTTTTTTTTTCATTCGGAGGAAGCGATCTAAAGTATTGTAACGTGCATGGATAAGTAGACACGTTGGTCCTTGATTAACGGGTCTGAGCCTTTAGTCGACTGGTTAACGTTGTCGCTTGCGGAGTGAGACGCGTGGATTCGCGCCCCCGCTGTGGCGACGATCTCCCAGACTGTCCCCCCGAATTCACTACAATATGAGGTCATGTAAATGTGTGCGCTGGCCGTCTTTATTACTGTTGGAGATGGACGTTTTCTCAGCTTATCTTTGCAGCGTCTCCTGGCAGTAGGAAATGTATTGGCGTGTCTGCTAGCCAGGGGTTCCCAAACTTTTCCATGCCAAGGCCCCCCAATAGCATTAGCTTCTGGCCGGGGCCCCCTTTTTGCAAGATGTCTTTAAAAACCCATTGACAATACTAAGGCAAATGTTAAAAGAAGAAAAAAACTCCTGAATATATTTCCTTACTTTTGTAAATGCAATAATAATGACATTTATACTTCAAATTTTAATCCTTCCATTATATTGAATATTTCTGTTTTCCATTATAAGCATTTTTTGTTATAAAATATATTTGATCATGATATACATAATTCAATTTATTTTTCAATTTTTTATTTTTATCATTTTCCTTCATCTTCCCTCCAATTGGCATCCTCTGGCGACCCCCTACGGGGCCGCGGCCCCCACTTTTAAAACCACTGTGCTAGGCTACGTAGAGAAATCGGAGAGCGACAGTCGCCCTCTTCCATCGGCAGGGACTTGTTATGCAGAACTCCTCGTTGCCTCTCAGCACAGCGGAGAAATAGCAGCATCTGTACTGAGGTTAACTGCGCATCATGTGACGCAACCCCAGATGTCTGAAATATCTTACGCTAAATGAGTGCACAATTTAGCACTGTATTATTATAATGGATGGACCTTAGTTGTAGCTTTGCCTATAATAGATTAAAGTAATGATTATGAACGTTTAATTTGCTTGTTGCAACCGGGATGCCACTAGGGCACCGACTAAAAGAGGTTTGAACGGTATGAGGTAAGTAATAACGAGAATACTGTTGTAGCCCTAAGCAAGATAATGAATATGTACTGAAGGTAATAATAGTGAAACCAAATAGTCACTGCAAAAATGAACAGCCAGAAACAAAGATACACAGGCGTCTAGGTAGCGTGGCGGTCTATTCCGCTGCCTACTAACATAGGGATCGCCAGTTCGAATCCCCGTGTTACCTCCGGCTTGGTCGGGCGTGCCTACAGACACAATTGGCCATGTCTGCAGATGGGAAGCCGGATGTAGGTATGTGTCCTGGTCGCTGAACTAGCGCCTCCTCTGGCCGGTCGGTCGGGGCGCCTGTTCGGGGGGCGGGGGGAATAGCGTGATCCTCCCACGCGCTACGTCCCCCTGGTGAAACTCCTCACGGTCAGATGAAAAGAAGCGGCTGGTGACTCCACATGTATCGGAGGAGGCATGTGGTAGTCTGCAGCCCTCCCCGGATCGGCAAAGCGGGGTGGAGCAGCGGCTGGGACGGCTCGGAAGAGTGGGGTAATTGGCTGGATACAATTGGGGAGAAAAAGTGGGGGGGGGGGGGACTAAGATACACCTTGTCAGATAAAAAAAAGAGAAATACCATCAAAAAATTGCAGGTGGAAGATTTCCAGGCGTGCACATGTGTATACAGTACTTATTCTCATGCAAGAGAGCATGGGCATGGATACAACACAGATGGATCAATATTTCCTCATGAAACATACATTTTAATAATTTAGCGATCATAGGCATGCAGCATATTAAGCAGTAACACATCATTCTTTTTTTGTTCTAGAATATCAGGGTACATTTGCTGACGGTTCTTTCATAATGGTCACATTGAGCAATTTTCCATTAGTCTACATGAAATTTATTTGATTAATTGAAGTCCCCCCCCCCCCCCGAGTAGTGTGCAAGAAAATGATCTTCATTAGTCTTGGATGAACATCTGCTACTTTAACGTGTGTGACTTCACAACAAATGTGAAAATAGATGAGTGCCTCTCAAATAAATATATATATATATATATATATATTGAATATATAGTTTAATGATGTGGCATCCAAAAGCCATTAATGTGTGTATCTGTTTTAAGATGAGGGTGTATGCTCAACAGCAGGGGAATCTATCGTATTCGTGCAGGATAGCAACGATATTCTCAGTATTGCTCCAAGTTTTGCATGAAATTGGACATAACTTGGGTATACATGAAACATGACTCCACAAAGCCTCCATCCATCTATTCATTATCCAAACCGCTCATCTTTATTCAGGGTCACGGGGATGCTGGAGCCTATCCCAGCAGTGTTTGGGCGGCAGGCGGGGAGACACCCTGGACAGGCCGCCAGTCCATCACAGGGTCCACACTCATACACACACACCTAGGGACAATTAAGTACAGCCGATTCACCTGACCTACATGTCTTTGGACTGTGGGAGGAAACCAGAGCACCTGGAGGAAACCCATGCAGACACGGGGAGAACATGCAAATTCCACACATAGGATGACCGGGGACGACCCCCAAGGTTGGACTACCCCGGGGCTCGAACCCAGGACCTTTTTGCTGTGAAGCGACTGGGCTAACCACTGCGCCACCGTGCCACCCTCCAAAAAAAAAAGCATTCGCAACACAAAAATGTATTTGTGGTTCACAGCTTGAAAGTGAAATGGATGAGAAATTAAAAAAAATCACAGGAGAGAGGCTCACCTCACGTGCAGAGCTTCAGACTCCAACACGTTATGAGTATGACAGTTATATTATGTTTAAAAGGGGGGTGAACAGCTCAGAGCTTCTTCACATTGCTTATAATCCTGCTATGTTATTGTGTAAATAAATTATTTTTTCAAAATGTAGATTTTGTGTTAAAACTCAAGGGCTAAATAAACCTTTGAGCTTGACTATATGTTTCTATTGTATTGGGTATTCTTGTATTGTACTGTATCGTCATGTCATGCATTTAAATTATGTGCTTTCAACATCATGGAGACCAACGCCTTATGATTATTTACCAGACGTCACAGTGATGACTACAGATTTTGCTAATAACTTGTTGATAATGCAATTAGTTGATTGACAGAACCAGTGCAGCATGCTGTCAGCAGCCACTGAGGTTTGTATTTTAGACTGGCAGTTTGTACCAGTTGCTCTTTACCTCTAGGTGGTAGTCTCAGTTGGCTTTTGAGCGTTGGCATGCCAGTAATGTGCAGTGTTACATATACTTGTTGATCTCACAGTTTGAAATTATTCATTTACTTGAGTCAAATGGAAATTTATGCAAAAAAAAGTTATATAACAAAGAGATTGATTCTTTTTCTGAACTCATGTGTGCTCGCCATGTCTCTCCACTGTTTCTTCTACTGTGTGTCCTGCACATAGACATTATCATCACCATGCATATCTACTGGTAGATAGAGCTGATGGATTTTAGACACCTTTCCTCATAGAAAGACGGTTATTGGGGGCATCTGGGTAGCAGAGCGGTCTATTCCGTTGCCTACCAACATGGGGATCGCTGGTTCGAATCCCCGTGTTAACCTACAGCTTGGTCGGGCGTCCCTACAGACAGCATTGGCTGTGTCTGCGGGTGGGAAGCCGGATGTGGGTATATGTCCTGGTCACTGCACTACCGCCTCCTCTGGTCAGTCAGGGTGCCTGTTCGGAGGGGGAGGGGGAACTGGGGGGGAATAGCGTGATCCTCCCACACACACACACTACATCCCCCTGGTGAAACTCCTTACTGTCAGGTGAAAAGAAGCGGCTGGCGACTCCACATGTATCAGAGGAAGCATGTGATAGTCTGCAGCCCTCCCCGGATCGACGGGGGTGGAGCAGCGACCAGGACGGCTCGGAAGAGTGGGGTAATTGGACAAGTACAATTAGGGAGAAAAAGGGGGGAAATCCAAATAAAAATGAATAAATAAAAAGAAAGAAAGATGGTAATTTTCTTTTCCACTCAAGAAAAAAAAAGGGGGGGATTTCCTTGCCTTAACAGATCCACCCTTGATTGGGCGGACCGACAGAACCGGCTGTTGTTTGAGCCTCTGAATCCCACCCAGCATCATTACACTTAAGCACCAGCTTGGTTGTGATTGCTAAGGTCAGTATTCACTCCACCATTACACCTCCGTTATAATACACTTACACGAGTGTCAGGAAATACTCACACGTTCCCTCAAAATGCAGACTGGGCAGTTCGAGACCTTAAGAGGAATGTTCTGTATGTCACTTTCTGGTTATTTTCCTTTTCCACCCCCTATGGGTTGTTTTCCTTAGCATTAAAGTATGATGGTAGAAAATAGCAGGACTTTGTTTTTGTTTTGGCAACTTATTGTTTTAACAATTACCAACCACCTACTATTAAGTAATGATTTCCAGATGGGTTGAGAACGTTCCCTATACGTTTTTGCTTGGCGTGTCCTTACACCTACTGTACGTCAGTAGAAGTCAGTAAGTCTCAGCAGTCACCTCACTTCGCCAGTCTTATTAGAGTACACACATCTCCTGTCCCCCGGCGCATGTCCGGTCTAGAAATTACCATTACGGTTACTTAGAGTAGATAGAGAAAGGCCTGCTTGAAAATGAGATCCATATACTGAAACAGGTACAGACCTCCTTAAAAATCAGATTCTGATATTTCATACCCAGCAGGTGGGTGAGACTAAGGACCTGCCAGATGTGGTGCTGTACCATGTGACACGACGCTTTAAGACTTCTTCTACATAATGTGCAGGACAAAAATGCATGCGTATTTTCTGTTACACTAATATCAAACCAGAGGAACTAACCCGGAAGAGTTGGTGAATATATCACACATCTACGGAAAGGTGTTATAAACAACATCCATCCATCCATTATCAGAGCCGCTTATCCTGCTCTCAGGGTCACCGGGATGTTGGAGCCTATCCCAGCTCTCATTGGGCGGCAGCCAGGGAGACACCCTGGACAGGCTGCCAGGCCATCACAGGGCACACACACACACACACACACACACACACACACACACACACACACACACACACACACACACATATTCACACCTAGGGACAATTTAGTACGGCCGATTCACCTGACCTACATGTCTTTGGACTGTGGGAGGAAACCGGAGCCCCCGGAGGAAACCCACGCAGACACGGGGAGAACGTGCAAACTCCACACAGAGGACGATCCGGGACGACCCTCAAGGTTGGACTACCCCGGGGCTCGAACCCAGGATCCTCTTGCTGTGAGGCAACCGCGCTAACCACTGCACCTCTGTGCCGCCCATAAACAATATATTTCAGTTAATTACCAAAAACGGAAAGAGAAAACATTATCGAGGACACATGAACATCTCGTCATACAACAAAAGACGTGCATGCCAGCATGATGGACACCGCTCTGAGATTCGCTCGCTAACAGTCAAGTTTCACATATTTCTGACTTGCCAGCCTTTCATTTTGGATCTTCGGTCAGTGTATTTCAATGGAAGGGCATATGTGTGGGGAGAACTCTGACTCTGGGTGTGTAAGGTGGTGTTGCTGGAGTTTACCTTCACACATAAGACGTCCAAAATCCCCCCCCCCCCCCAGACTTCCCAGTAACCACAGTGGTACTTTGTTTCGTCTTTGGCACCGTGTAGTTTACAAAGCAAACCCCTTGGCATACATAATTTTGTCCTTAAACAGTGTTGTTCACACTCATGAGCATGCGCGCGTGTGCACGCACGCACGCACGCACACACACACACACACACACACACACACACTAAAGATCATGCAGCATAATGGGGTGAGTGGATAGACACACACAGTTAAAAGTTCATTCTAAATAAAAAAACAGTGTTAATACATGACCCCTGGCTGTGTGTATGATGTTCTTACTGTTTGTATCTCACCCCAGAGTGTCATGGGGTCAAAGGTTAGGATGAGGTGGCAATAGGATAAGAAGAGTTGGGAGTGCCGTCCTCTGTACTATACATTTGATCAAATAATGACACTCCTGGAAATGTATAGAGTAGCATTTCTCTCAGCAGTGCTCTTTATTTGTGTGTATGTGGCTCGTGTGGTTTCGTAGTCCTGTAGTTTTGCCATAGCCAAGGTTGTCCGAGGTGCCGATTGACTGTAAAGCTAAAAAAAAAAAAAAATTTGAGTCGAGGGCGCCCTGGTGGTTCACCTGGTGGAGCACGTGCCACATAAGGCTGAGCCCTTACCACAGTGGCCTGGGTTTGGATCCGGCCGGGGTCCTTTACTGCAGGTCATCGCCTCTCTCTCCCCTGCCTCTCCCATCTATCGCTATCTAATAAAGGTGGAAAATACTTTTAAAAAAAGGTTAAAATCAATAATAATAATAATCTACTACTATTTTCAGCTGCTCCCATTAGGGGTCGCCACAGCGGATCATCTGTTTCCATCTAGTAGTAATAACAATAACAGTTTTGTTTGGGTTTTTTTCTGTGATGGACTGGCAGCCTGACCAGGGTGTCCCCCGCCTGCCGCCCAATGACTGCTGGGATAGGCTCCAGCATCCCGCGACCCTGAGCAGGATAAGCGGTTTGGATAATGAATGAATGAATATAATAATAATAGTAATGGATTACATTTATATCGTGTTTTATCTAGACACCCAAAGAGCTTCACATTGAAGGGGGCAACTCACCTCACACCACCGCTTATGTGTAGCACCTACCTGGGTGATGCACGGCAGCCATTTTGCACCAGAATGCTCATCACACATCAGCTTGAGGTGGGGAGGGGGGAATCATTGAGCCAATTACATGGGGGGGTGATTAGGTGGCCAGAGCCAGGTTGGGGATTTTGCCAGGACTCCTACTCTTTGCGATAAGTGCCATGGGATCTTTAACGACCAGAGTGAGTCAGGACCTCGGTTTAACGTCTCGCCCAAAGGACGGCATCTCCTACAGCACATTGTCCCCGTCATTCCCCTGGGGAATTGGGATTTTTATCGTTTATTAAGACCAGAGGGAAGACTGCCTCCTACTGGCTCACCAACACCACTTCCAGCAGCAACTCACTTTCCCAAGTGGTCTCCCATCCAAGTACTAGCCCAGCCCACACCTGCTTAGCTTCCATCATTCAGCAGAGCCAGGGCACATGTTGGTATGGCTGCCAGCAAACACAATAAACACTATAACAGCCCTAAAACGCTCGTCTACCCGCTGTTAAGACCCCAAACATAAAGTACACAAAGAAACACTGTCTTAACCGACACGCATGTGGATTTCCTCTCTTTTCTTCTAAATTTGGCTTGTATTGGTCAGCTATGGTCTTTACTCTGGGGACAGTCGATCTTCATGTGAAACTGCCGCGTGGCACTGATATTCCAATGTCTACCAAATGAGCCGGTCTATATGTGATATGATATATGATGATATGGGCTACACCTATGGACGGGTAGCCTGGGGAGCCATCATGCAGAGGCTGTGACTGCTGCGTGGGCTGAGAAAAACAAACTCATCCAGACTATCACCAAGAGGTCTCAAGCCAACCGCATTGCATCTCCAACACTTAAATATTTAGTTTAGTAACGCTGAACCAACCTGAAGCCCAGCAATTAATCTTCCTAAATGAGAGAGCGTGGTCAAACACACCAAGATGGGTCCATAATGAAGCGGTACTCTGCGTCTGCGTGTGTGTGGTGTAGGCGTTCACGTTTAAACCTCAGGGAACATATCGCAGTGAACATCCAAACATCTGGCAACACGAGGGGGAATGGTTTTACAGGGAATACGGTTGTGCTTGTTTTTAATGTCAGTCACAGGTCCGAATATCGGATACACCGCGAAAATGCAATACCGTCCTGTACGTTGCCCGTCAACATATAGGTAGATTTTGTTTGTTTGAAATAATCCATCATGTCAGGAGCCCAGGCCTGGTCCACATAAATTGTAATAAATATGTCTGGCAGGTGGTTTTTCTTTTCTCTTCTTTTGCCCTGGCAAATTGTTTCAGCCATTTCAAGCTCAACCGGCACATTTGAGTAGAAGCGTAATAGCTGTGTGTCGAGGGATTTAAAGAGGAGCCCACTCTGAAAATCAAGGGAAGAGAAAATAAACATCTTCGCTCCCAAACTGCTGTGACCCCCCCTCCCCTCCCTCTCTCTCTCCCTCCCTCCAGCGTTGGTTCTTCCTCTGAGGTGGTTGCAGATTGGGCGCCGTCGGCCTGACGTGACAACAGATGAGAATACCCAGAACAGCGGTGGCTGTTTGTCCAGGTGGGAAAGTCAAAGGCAATAAACTCCACCCCCCCACCCCACACACACACACAACCACCCCCGCCATCACCTGCTACCACGAAAAGCACAGGCACCACACCAATTTGTACCAAATACTAAAGAACAAAAAACCCTGTATGACCCTCACTTTTGACTGTTGCGTTAATTTTTTAGCATTAATTAATGTGAATAATTGCGGTGCAAAATGTATCATCACACAGTCCAAACCGATAATCTTTGGTCCTTGTGTTTTAACTTTCAAAGATCGTTTTTTAAAGATTTGATAGACTTTGGGGGCGTCCGGGTAGTGTAGCGATCTATTCCGTTGCCTACCAACTTGGGGATCGCCGGTTCGAATCCCCGTGTTGCCTCCGGCTTGGTCAGGCATCCCCTACAGACACAATCGGCCGTGTCTGCTGGTGGGAAGCCGTATGTGGGTATGTGTCCTGGTCGCTGCACCAGCGCCTCCACCGGTCGGTCGGGGTGCCTGTTCAGGGGGGAGGGGGAACTGGGGGGGGGGGGTAGCGTGATCCTCCCACGTGCTACGTCCCCCTGGCGAAACTCCTCACTGTCAGGGGAAAAGAAGTGGCTGGTGACTCCACATGTAGGCATGTAGTCCTCCCCGGATCAGCAGAGGGGGTGGAGCAGCGACCGGCACGGCTCGGAAGAGTGGGGTAATTGGCTAGACACAATTTGGGGAACCCCCCCCCCCCCAAAAAAAAGATTTGATGGACGATGACTCTTCTGTATTCCGCAGTACAGAATGTCTTTCAAACAGTATTTGCTCGAGTGATATCTTGGGGATTTCTTTTTAAGGTCACGGCTAAGCCCCGGCCCGTCTGGCTGAAGGTGTATTTATCAGTGTAATGGCTCTCCGTGGCACATCACCGAGTGCCAAGCGCCATGTGACCAAACTACAAAGAATGTCCTCGTTACTGACTAATGATTTACTCTATTTTCATTTTATTTTATTGCCATTACTTCTTACTGAAGAGGTGTGCTGGGAGTAAACCACTGTGTAAAATAGCCCATGGAAAGACGATCTGGTCTGCTTTTGTTTAGCATTGAATAACTCGTCTGTTTTACGCAGCTTTAAGGCGATCCAGGCCTCCGAGCTGAACTGCCCCCCGTGCGTGCATCGCCCATCGTATAGCACGGCCTGGCACGGCTCAGCCTTGGATACTGGCTTGCTGTGGAATGCAAGGAGCAATTTGTGGATGTTTGCGATCATAATGATGACATTTCGAAACGTGATGAGTGCTGGTATGTTGGACGTGGAGCGCAGCTAGAGGCCCATGCTCAGTAAAACGTGCAGTATAAAGCCTTTGTCTCTTGACTTTCACCACTTTTCTTCTGAAATGGAGCACCGGCAGTGCATCGTTTTGTGGAAAAAAAATGTTTTGCTTTTTTTTTTTTAAGGCCGTTCTGACAATACACTGGGCTCAATACACTGGCTGGTGAGACACCAAGCACTGATTTGAGCCCGCTCTTTGAGACCTCGTTGTAGAAGAAGTGTGACGCGATCAGACAGTGGCTGTTTCCATGGAAGAGTAGGTCAAAGAGCCTTAACATGGCTCAGCTACCCAGTGACATTCAACATCCTGCCTGTTTCCAGGGAAAGGAAAAGAGACAATTCCCTTCATTTTCCTCTTGTAAAGGGGAAGTGTCGATGCCCACGCAACACACAGGATCTTATTCACAACACACACACACACACACACCAACACTTTCTTTTACCCCCCTTTGGGATTTAACCTCTTCAGGGTGGAGAGGGCCTGCATTCTTCCCCATAGCAGAGGTGCGGATGGAACGGGGGGGGGGGGGGGGGTACTCAGCCGGTTGGGCCTTATCCTTGGGAAGTGGCGCAGAAGAGGCCCGTGGTGTTTACAGAAAACACAGGCGTGTTCCCACACATTCTCTGCATCTCAATGAAAAGGCCAAGGCGGGGCTCAGATGGACTCTAAAACAAAAACACGCGGGAGGCCGCCGGAGGAAACGGAGTGGATGGGTATCTCGCCACTCCATCATTTGCAACTCCCTTTCCTCTCTTGTGTTTATTTTCTGCCAGATGTGCGCGCATGCTAGTGTGTGCGTGCGTGCGTGAGTGTGTATGATGAGAAGCCACCAAAAGCTTTGGCATAGGATCCAGGATTTGAAAAGTTAGGGGGATTTGTTCGGAAGTACTCGAACGACCCCACCCCAGCCCGGAGGAGCCCTGATATCTGCCCTGGTGACATCTTCCCACCTGCTCTTCTTTCCACAACCGCTCTTTCTAATTTGCTGTCATGTTTCAATGTGCTGGAGGTTTAAAACCCATTAAGATTTTTCTGAGCTGACACGATGCTGAAGAGGGGTGTAGCCCTTGTCCGGGTTTGGCACGAACGAAAAGGCGCAGTTACACACTGCGCCAAAGGGTAATTTGCGCCAATTGACACAAATGAGCCCGAGACTCGGTTTCGGGATAGTTTCTGGCCTGTTTCATGTGTACCGAGAGGGAAATGTGAGACTTTCCATGGGAAGAAACCCACTTAATCACATTTTTTAGTAACCCTGATAACGCTGACGCCTGTGTCACCATAGCAAACACAGAGTCATATGAGACGATATAAGTCATGGAAATTCCTCGGCATCATAGGGTGATCAGCTGCATCTGCCGCTGCGTTCCCCGGATCTGCCTCGGACTCCAGTCGAGTCGCTCTGCACAGGGATCCTCTAAGGGGGTCCAGCAGAGAAACACTCAGACAGCTTGGGTTTGTTCCAAAGCTGTTTCCATTTAAGGGGTGGACTGTCATCACATATGGATGACAGGACCTAAATATCATTCACTATATCTTCTTTTTATCCACATTTCAAAGGTCTTCAGTTTGTATGTGAAAAGAATTTATAGTCGAGCCACGTCATAACAGTATAAGGGGCCAGTTTCAAGCCAAGTCAAAGCAAACAGGCCTGCATGGGGGAGCTAATCTTGACAGCGAAAACGCAACAGCGACGAAGAGCAATTAAGACTCGACGACATTGTGACCAAGTGCAAATTGTTGGTTTTTGTAATCGTTTTCGTAGGCTTAATCTTCGCCCCCCCCCTCCCTAACATTTACTCAGCAAACCAAGCTGGCCCCACAATGACTGACAGCGGTCACAGCCTCTGCAGCATTAATGAGCCATTTAGGCAGCCATTCACAAACCCCAGGCTGGCTTCCAGGGGTCATGCATCAACAGCGGCGCTGCCGGTTGTTTGGAGAAATTGCCAAGGCAACAGAAAACCCAAACTGGAGGGGAGCACCGCTTTCCACCGTGGGAGACCTGACGCAAAGAAAAGAACTTGTGAACCGCCAGTTTCAAGTTGAAGTTGAACGAGCATGTCTGGAGGAAGAGTGCTTTGAATGCACTGGAACCCCAACATGGGTGCAGAAGTCCTTAACAGCCGGACCAGAGCGGAGTCAGAACCTTGACTTGTTGGTATTGCCATCGACTGGGTGAGGTCTCAGCTTTCAGCAATGCTTTTTAAACTTTAAGGCATGCCACTAAATGTCAAGTGCAACTCTTCCTCAGTGGGGTTTTTTTGTTACAAGAGATGCAAAGATTTTGTTCTTCCTGGAAGACTGAACAGAGAGCATGTTCGAACTATAGATTTATACGGCTATTTACCATTTAGGCGCTCAAACGTCACACTAAAACAACACACAGATAACGACACATAGCGTAAAGACGTCTGTTTTTTGAGGCGGCAGTGGCTCAGGAGGTAGAGCAGGTCGTCTGGTAACTGGACAGTTGCCGGCTCGATCTTCGGCTTCTCCTGGCAAAAATGTCAAGGTATCGGGTGGGGTGATCGCCGGTTCGAATCCTCGTGTTACCTCCACCTTCGTCGGGCATCCCTACAGACATAATTGGCCGTGTCTGCGGGTAGGAAGCCGGATGTGGGTATGCGTCCTGGTCGCTGCACTAGCGCCTCCTCTGGTCAGTCAGGGCACCTGTTCAGGGGGGAGGGGGAACTGGGGGGGGATAGCGTGTTCCTCCCACGTGCTATGTACCCCTGGGGAAACTCCTCACTGTCAGGTGAAAAGAAGCAGCTGGTGACTCCACATGTATCGGAGGAGGACTGTGGTGGTCTGCAGCCTTCCCCGGATCGGCAGAGGGGGTGGAGCAGTGACCAGGATGGCTCGGAAGAGTGGGGTAATTAGCTGGGTACAATTGGGGAGAAAATGGGGGGGGAGGAATCCCCCCCAAAAAAATGTCGTGGTGTCCCTGACCAAGACACCTAACCCCTAACTGCTCCTGATGAGCTGGTTGTTAAGTTGCACGGTTGGCTCCGCCAGTGGTGTACGAGTGTGTGTATGAGGCATTAACTCACTTTAAAGCGCTTCGAGTAGCTGCTGCAACTAGAAAAGCGCTAAATAAAACGCACCCCATTTACCATTTTGGTTGACGTGTCTACAAAGACATCATTCTGAACACAATTGCTCTGAGCTGACTGTACAGACCAAAGCTAGCTCTGCTGTTGTACCAGGGGCGTGTGGTGGAATGACCAGTCAGTGATACATACGGGGGCTAGCTAAACCACACAAAAACCTGAGGGGCGTGAGGTTCAACCTCAATACGGTGTTATTCCAGGAACTCTTCTGTCACACGCGAGCGGTAAAGAGAGCGATGGGGGGAGACCACCCACAGTGAGACCCCCACACCTCCACCTCTCCTCGCATTCACAAGAGAATCCATCTGAAAACCATTTCTTTAGCGTTTGGCTCGAGCGCTCTCGGGGTGTGGGGGATCGCTGTATTTCTAATGAAAGCAATGGAATTTTTTTTATGATTTTCTCTATTGTTTCTTTTTACTTTCTTTTTTTTTTTTTCATATATAGCGCTGCAGCGGGGAAACTGGCAACCCAGCCGACTGTGACAGAGTACAAGCGCCAATGTTTTGTCCAACGGCAGGCCCCAGCAAAGAGTAACGGCATCTGTTTACCCTGCGACACCTCAGAAAATATTTACCACCACCAACCTTCACAACGTCTGACTGTATTCCAGAGATGGCAGATGTGTGGGCGGGCACTACAATTAAAAAAAAAAAATCTGACTGCCCATTTTTCTCCCCGTCTGCATCTTACTACAGCCCGTACACGTTCATAAACAACCAACACACACACTTTTTCTCTCACACACATACACACAAAACCCCACACACACACACATGCACATGCCCGCACACAAATTCAAAATGACTTGTAGAGCACATGGAACAAGACGTGGAGCTGTGCATTTAATCTTTATCATTTTCCATAGACCTGACAGAGGGCGTTATTCAAGCAAGCTGCACACAGAGGCCTTAATTCTACCGCTTGGCACATTCCTCGCCGTGCGGCTACGGGTCAAAAGGCTGCTCAGTCCTTAGTTGGGAAACAGAGAGGCTATTTTGGAGGTGGTCGGTGCAACTTATAAGGGGGTTGTAGGGGTTGTAAAAAGCTACGAGTCCGCAGTATTTATCACAACCCCATTGACCAAATTACTACGGAGCACCGCTGCACATGTTGAGCTAACTGAGCGGCATAAGCCATTAAAAGAAAATCCTCTACAAGGTATTTGTTTAAAAAAAATGGTCTCTCCTGCACTGCAGTTCGTGTTTTTAATATTTCTGATGTGTTCAGCCTTTATATCACGTAGTCGTCTTGTCTGGCTGTTGTGGGGCGGTCTGTACTGTCATTTTATTCAACTGCTCCATCGTCACCTGCAACACGCTGAACCTGAACAGACCTTGTCTACAGAGTAGGTCGTGAGAGCCAAACCTTACATTTCTCCTCTTTTCTCTACTCCACCCACCCACTCCACCGCCACCCAACCTCCACAATCCAACGCAATACTCGCCAATTCATTACAGATGTTTGGTGCTCATCTGGGACTGTTGCGCGGTCGCAGCGAGCGAGGGCATGGTTCGATATGACGAATGTGAACAGCTCCGTCTAGACTCGACTGGATTGAGTTGTTTTAACTAAGGCATAGATGTGACCTGTGACTGTACAAACAGATGTCACTTGGGAATCGGATAGGTGGGTCTGCTTGTGAAGCATATTTGTGTATATACAGGATAGCTTTTCACCGGCTGTAAATACGCCGGTATGGGGCATATATCATGATGGCACATACTCCCGAGGTGACCTGTCATATATCTTGTTGACCGCCTGCAGCAACACTCGCATGTACACGCACAGGCCGTACGCAAATACACATAGCGTATCATTTGAGCGGTCAACTGTGTGCTTGTGAAAACCTTACGGTGAATTTTGGACATGTGTAGAAGGGTGTATTTATAAGTTGCAAGCCCGCCCTGCCTGTCATGTCTTAAATGCTTCGGGTGTTACCAGAACTGTCACTAAAGACCATCAGCATTCTCTGGGCCTTCAAGTTTAGATGCAAAGCATCTCGCTATGGAAGAAAAAATATATATATACGCCACCCTGATTCAAATATATCTGTTGTCACATATTGTCCTCAGAAATCTGTAGTCCTGATTAAAGACATAAGATTTGCTGGTTGTGCGATTATGAGGTTTTATTGAAAGCTACCTCATGCTGGCATTTATGATGACTGGGTGTGTCTGCCGTGCTGAGTGACTTGAGTATCCGCCAGGTCACAAGGGCATCGCCCTCCTCTTTAGCATGTCCAGAGAAGACATGGTTGTGGTTTTCCCTCTTGCTCCCTCTCCCTCTCCCTCACATTCTACACACACACACACACACACACACACACACACACACACACACACACACACACACACACACACACACACACACACACAAACACACAAGAATATTTAGACTCATTTTACTGCAGCCTACTTTATGTTAAGTTTCCATTCCTTCATTCGCTGTTTGAGATAAGAACACCCTGTGATCTTATTTTTGGTTTCTAAACCTCCTCTTCGGTGCCAGCCATGTGCACAACAGAGGCTCGAAGGGCTTGACCACAAAGTGGACCTATCTATCTAATTATCTACGTATATATGGTCGACTTAACTAAACATGAGCTGTTCACTACTGTTAACTAAAACCGGTATTATAACATAATATACTTCTGAGGTATGAGAGGGGTACTTGACATAGACGTGGAGATGCACAGGTCTGGGGGTACTTGTATAAGGATGAACACACGTTATCATTATGGCCCACTTTTAATCCTGTCCAGCCACAAAATGCCAGTAATTGTTGTGTCTCCTCCTCATAAAGACCGAGTTTCGGCTTTGCAGCAATGATGAGAATCCAGCTGTTTTTTTTTTCAGGGGGGGTCCAGTGGGCGAGTGTTTGGCCTCACAAAGCACGGTCTACGCTGGCTCGAATCTGTGGCTCCAAGCCCCAGCTGGCGCCGAATGCTCCTTGTATCAAGCCAACGGAACAACTAACAAATACTCATACAAAGCACAACAAAGTGGAGTACACAGTGTTTTTCGGACTTTCGCAAATGGCTGCGTTTTTGAGGATAATTAAGAGCAACTATTAACATCAGCTAGCGTAGCAGAAAGCATCAGCCTCAGATTGGCTCAACATGTAGATAAGTAACGGAACAATAACAGTAACAATTCAATGTTTTGCACTAGTATTTTTGCTATACTGACATCACCTATTTGCTACCTCCAACCGCTGTCACCTGGCTGCACCTAGAGATTGTATCTTTTCCTATGAAAGCAATTCATTACCTGTACCCGTTACGACGTGTATTATTACTGTACATTTGATAAGTACACTTGAAACTTATCTATACTGTGTATATGCAACTACAAACTCTGAGACTATGATTATTCTTTTATGTTTGTTTTAATTTTTTCCCCTTATTTTTTTTTAAACATGTTATGGATGGGGTGTCCGGGTAGTGTGGCGGTCTATTCCGTTGCCTACCAACACGGGGATCACCGGTTCGAATTCCCTTGTTACCTCTGGCTTGGTCGGGCGTCCCTACAGACACAATTGGTCGTGTCTGCGAGTGGGAAGCCAGATGTGCCCTGGTCACTGTAGTAGCGCCTCCTCTGGACGGTCGGGGCACCTGTTTGGGAAGGAGGGGGGGGATAGCGTGATCCTCCCATGCACTACGTCCCCCTAGCAAAACTCCTCACTGTTAGGTGAAAAGAAGCGGCTGGCAACTCCACATGTATCGGAGGAGGCAAATGGTAGTCTGCAGCCCTCCCCGGATCGGCAGAGGGGGTGGAGCAGCGACCGGGATGGCTCGGAAGAGTGGAGTAATTGGCCGGATACAACTGGGGAGGAAAAAGTTTTAAAGAAAAAAGATATGGATTTCCCCCTTCATTTGCATCAAATTGGGAGTTATAAAGACTATGTTGTTGGACGTGTACTTTGATTCACAGTTTATCACAATGCAATTGGGTCAAGTTGAATTGAATTGAACTGGATTGAAATCTACTACTACTACTTTGGGCTGCTCCCGTTAGGAGTCGCCACAGCGGATCACCCGTTTCCATTTCTTCCTGTCTTCTGCGTCTTCCTCTGTCACACCAGCCACCTGCATGTCTTCTGAATTGAAATAAAGTGAAGTAAAATCGACGTGTATGACGTGAGACCCACCCCAGCAGCTGGCTTTTATTTGGCTGGCGTACTCTGCAGCCATGTGGAGGGAGCAGCCTCACAGTCACATGAAAGGCCAAGGGGACATACCTCCTGCCAAGGGGGAGAACAAAGAGGGAGAAAGCCCTCCAATGCACCCTGTGCTTCTCATCTGACAGCTGGCCACAGAGATTTACTCACATGACACGACGAAGAGCCGTATGCGGAGACATGAAAAAGAGAAAGATTGGAATGATGGAGAAGCAAGAGCGGTTAGCAGATGACAAAGACAATTTAAAAAGTCTCCAGAGAGCGACAACAATAGGTCATTGTATACCTATTGGGAGCTTCTTAATTCTGAATGTGAGACAATGTGATTATTTTTTTTCCCCCATTGAGCTTGTTCTCTATATAAAGAGGCCATAATAATTTGTTTATTGGTGTTGGGTACTGAGGGACCCGCTGCCTGTTTACCACACAGTGGAAGCTCAGTGTGAGGAGGTAACACTCCTCCAAGCAGGAATGCATCTCATAAAGCGAGGTGTTGTCCAGAAACCAAGCCCGAGAGAGAGAGAGACACAGCAGCATGAATTCACCACCCTGAGAAGCAGGTAGTAAAATACTGAACTGCTAACAAGAAATATATGTGGTCCAACCCATGCACTGTAAAAAAAAAAAAGCAAGTATGGTTGCAGTAATGCTTATGCAGGGTACTTATTTGTAACTCTGTGTGTGTGTGTGTGTGTGTAAGCACAAGTATAAGTGTCGAAGAGAGGAGGTCATGCGGCGTCCTGCTCTGCAGTGTAGCTCACGTACAGCTTGTACATGTGTTTTTATTTGTGAAGTTTAGGAATGCTACTACTAGTGGCCTCGGAGTCAGGAAATGAAATATTAAGTAACTAAATTTGCAGCCATTTCATTTCAAGCTCTGCTTTTTCTTTTTTTTTTCTTCTTCTACTTTTGAACTTCCTTGGCTTGTCTGGAATAGAGGGAAACACGGTGAGGGCTGCAAAGCCGTTTTGTATTGTGAACTATCACCTGCCTCGGCCAGTCGCCTACATTTATGACAGAGTTTATAAAATCAAATGAAATCAGTCTTCATGGGGTTTCTTTCACCTCCGGCTGGTAACGTGGACAATCACCCACATAAAAACGTATCGATCATTCGATGAAATGTGAGTGAAAAACTGTTGAGCCCCTTCCCATTGTAATGCACACTGAAAATTACAATAATCTGGACATGAAAAAACACCTCTGGGGCGTCCGGGGGGCGTGGCGGTCTATCCCGTTGCCTACCAACACGGGGCTCGCTGGATCGAATCCCCGCGTTACCTCTGACTTGGTCGGGCGTCCCTACAGACACAAGTGGTCGTGTCTGCAGATGGGAAGCCGGATGTGGGTATGTGTCCTGGTTGCTGCACTAGTGCCTCTTCTGGCCGGTCGGGGCACCTGTTCGGGGGGAGGGGGAACTGAGGGGAATAGTGTGAGCCTCCAACACGCTATGTCCTCCTGGCGAAACTCTTCACGGTCAGGTGAATAGAAGCGGCTGGTGACTCCACATGTATCGGAGGAGGCGTGTGGTAGTCTGCAGCCCTCCCCGGATCGACCGCTGGGGGATGGAGCAGTGACCAGGACAGCTCAGAACAGTGGGGTGATTGGCCGGATACAATTGGGGAGAAAAAAAGGAGAAAAAAACCCCCACCGCTAAACCGTAAGGGTCAAGATGGGCATGAGGGTTAATCTTCACATTTAGCACCAACCGATCAACTGCAGTGTAACAAAGAGCCGTTATAGGTGCACACAGCCAAGCCTGTTGGCATCATGTGTCGACCCTTAAACAATACAGTAAACCAGCCTTGCAGCACAGTATCAACTCATCTCAGCAACCATGTACCTATCTGGATAAGATGAGATTCATCTTATGCTATAGCGGATATAGTCAGGGGTTCTCGTAAAATAACTAGGATTAACAACCAGTTAAGTTAATCCAAAAGGTATCTACTGGGAAGAAAGGGTTCATGACACAGGACCAACTGAAATGTTCGGCCTCTGTGATACCGTGGGACTCTGCCGAAAGGCTGACCGCTGCCCTGTCTTCTCCAAATTACTGGCTTGATGATGCAGGTCAATAAGCTCAATGCAGTTCCCAAATCCATTTTGTTTGGTCTTTGCCTCTTTCTCCACCCTCTCTCAAATCAAGGGATAACCACCTCCTAACCCCCTCGCTCTCCCTCTGTTCTTTGCTTTCCCTTTAACCCTGGCCTTCTAACTCCGTTCCATTTTAACTTTTACTCTTCTCTATGTCGTCCTCCTCTTCCTCTCTCCTCTAAGTTCTTCCTCTCCACAATGCCACCTATACACACATCTCTCCATCTCTCCTCCTTTCATGCCTTTTCCTACGATGGCGTGTCTGCATTGCCCAGTGTGGAGTGCAGACTCCACTGCTCTGTTTAAGAGAGTTGTTGCAATGGCTCGCTGGAAATAGACGCCAACCCCCACCAGAATCACGAGGTCAGGATACTCCATGCATGCCCTGTTAAAATGATGCTGACTATTGGGCACTTGGTTGGGTTGGTCAATGTAAGGAACAAAAACAAGAAAGCCACTTTATTTTTGTCATTGTACAGGTTACGACGAAATGTGTTCTCTGCGTTTAACCCATCCTATTGTATAGGAGCAGTGGGCAGCTGCAGCTCCCGGGGACCAACTCCAGTTCTTCTTTCCATTGCTTTGCTCAAGGGCACAGACAGGAGTATTAATGGTGGGAGGAAACCAGAGCACCCGGAGGAATCCCATCCAAACTCCACACAGAAAAGACCTGGGGACGGCCTGGGGCTCGAACCCAGGACCTTCTTGCTGTGAGGCAACAGTGTTAATCACTGGGCCACCGTGTCCCCCAAGAAACAAAGGAACAAAGCGATAAGAGGTTCTTTTTTTGCTTTGTGTCTTTGCACCCAGTTCTACCAAATACGTAAAAAAAATTTTAAAAAAAAACCCCACTATACCTAAATTCACTGTCAATGGCAGTTTGGTCCTGAACCCTGGCTATATACTCGAATGCTGGAGCTGGCCTGCCTATCTCATCTTTATGCATTCCTGGGACAGTCTGAGAGTGGCAGAGAGGTGAGTGGAAGGGAAAGAGATGGCAAAATCAGGTCCAGAAAGTAAAAGTCTGAACCATTCCTCCACCCATGAACCAAATAAGCTGATTTCATTCCCCTACCTAGCTGAAGAGTGGTATTGATTGGAATCAACTAGTTTAGTACATGGGTGGAGCAAAAACATGCTTGGTACCTTTACTCTCTGGACTTGGTTTTTATCACCTCTTGACGGGAAACAGTTTACTGTCAGTCCCACACATGAACTACAGGGGGCCTAGCTCTGGCTACATGGCCACAATGCAGCGATGCTGTATTGAGAATTATTCCACAGCTTCGAAACAAACCAGTAGATGACTGGTCATTTGCATCCCTGGATTTGTTGTCTGGAAACAGTCCACAACATATTAATCCTCCTTCCTTCAATCTCCAACCCACCACTCTTTCATTCATTCCCTTGTATCTTATTCTGGCCCCCTCCACCTGACTCCCTTTCTCCTCACTCGGTTGGGACAACCCTGTCAGAGGTTTCTCGCTCCTACACTCCCTAACTCTGCCCTTCCTGTTCTGTCTTTGACTTTCCCAACCCCCCTAATTCTTCTTTTTCCTCTCCCCCCCACCCCCGCCGTCCTTCGAGGAGGTTCCCAAACAGCTTTTAGCCTCTTCCTAACAGTTCTGACTCTCCCAGGCTGCTCATAGCAGTCACTCCTACTCCCTTAGCAGACTGGGGATAGCAGAGAGGAAGAGTTCAACTCAAGGTTTATGAAGGAATGCAAAATGAGAAGTTACGTCATCATAACTGCTTCATTGGGCTAAGATGACCCCTTGCAGCACACAAGCACACTAGGGCACATGCACTACCTTTGTGAGTAAATATTGAAAAATATGTCCCCATACATAGTTATCGCACATGTTGTCGACAGATGCCCACACTCTAGCACAGCGACAGCAGTAGGCGGGTGGTATGATATCAATTTGCAAGGCGGTAGACAGTCGGGCGGGGTAATAACGACATTTTCTCTGCTCAGCACTGGGACGGTTAGACATAGTCTGGGTGGTGATAGTGGGAGCCTGGATTGATGTGACTGTTCATCTCCTCATTGATCACACAACAGTCCTTTGTTTGAGCTAACAGACACAAGGCACCATGCCGCCATTCTAAACTCACGTGTTTCCATTCCACCAGCACATCCACACTACCTGTGTGTGTATATGTGTGTGTTTGCCTTTGCATATCAGTGCACAGGCAACAGGAAGTGTGACTCATGACAAATAAACTAGCCGTAATCCATTGTGTAAAAGCAAACTCCGGCTCACGAGTGAACCCTTCTGCACGAGTTCCTCCTCTGCAGACCTTCTAAGGACAAGAGAAGACAATGTGATTTATTTTCTCATACAGCCACTGTAATCACATTTGTTTTTATATGCAAGTCCGGTTCATATCAGGACTGCTGAGCTCCAACACCGATCTGTAACATTCTTCACTGTCTGGTTGTGAGCACCGTATTTGCCTCACCGGGGTGCTGTAGTTGTGGACAGTGAGCACGGTTGCCTAAGCTTGTTTCTGTTTGTGGGTGCTTGTACATGTCTTTGCGTATGTGTGGTATGAGAATAGTAACCACAGCACTGTAAACATGCAGGATAGCAGGTCGGCCTATGACAAACAGCAACATCTGTTCTCTGACTGGCCAATTAAAGGAGGGGGGGGGTTGCTCCATTTCCATTACATCATGGATACGATATGCTTGGACTCCAAAGAGGCCGAATTGTAAATCAAATGAAAACAATATATTTTGCATGGTTTCAGCTTATACAGCTTTCTATGTGTGTGTGTGTGTGGGGGGGGGCATCTGTAAGTGCAAATATTTGTCAATGTTAAACCGCTTGAACCTTCCCTCCAACAACTTTTAGACACAGAAATATCCCCCGAAAGAGGACTTAACATGAAAAACGTGACACCGCTCCCACTGGCTTTACTTTGCGATGAGAAAACATGAGCACCAACAGATTTAGGAAGAAAAAAAAAAGATAAAACTACATTTTAGACTGTTATTTCTCTGCCAGCAGACGGGAATAATTCAGATTTGTTTGCCAAGGTCATACACACAGTTCCTCACACTGTGAAAAGATCTTGCTCCGTGTGTGCCTAGACAAGCATCGGGGAGACGGCGTGCTAACAAACTTGAGTGGTGCATTTCATCATAAACTCATTCGCTTGTCTCCCATCTGTGTAGTCAAGAAAGTAACAGCACAGAAAAAAGAGCACAAAGCACTTGAAATGCATTGCCTTTTAGTTATATATATTGAACAGTAATGACAATGTGGGGGAACACATTGCCGAACTGCAAAGTAGCTAATAAATTACCCTTTCTGAAAGACGACACCGGTCTTACCGCATATGCTTCACAAGAGCAGTGCACGGGTGTTTGTTTTCATCGGGGGCTCTGGCAGTCACATAGCCGGCCGGCCAAATGGACTGATGAATAAATGGAATACAAGCAAGGGTGTGGCTGCTCTTTGAGCACCTTGCCCCCCCCACATAACTGCCAGCCTCGTAGATGGGCCTACCGTTGGTGGTCTACAGCTGTCCAGGAGCCGCTGAGTGACATGGGTAAAGAGGGATTTCCAACGTGAGGAAAGTGAATATGGAGTGCAGCTGTGCCCGGCTATCGCTGGCAGCACAGGGCTGGCTACACGGGCACGTGATGTCCGCGCTGGAAGAGATGTGGGGGGGAAAGCAATGAGATGGGAACACTGGCAGAGGGGCCTCCTCTGGCTCCTGCTCTGCTAGCGGTCGGAGGTCCTGGGTGGTCGCCTTCAATAATTTGTGGAAAATGCTGTGTTAAACAAGTGGCGAGTTTACCACAATGGCTTCTGTTGCACTCGAGGGTGTAAGACAGAGTGGGAGGGTTAGTAGCACTCATGTTGAGGATTAGAGACAGAGGAGTGATGGATGTTTACTACTGAAACTATACATTGAAAATGTTTGCATACCGTAAATACCTGGCCATTTCGCTCTGCAAAGCTGTCCGTACTAATTTCCAGTATAGTCATCGTGTACCGCTGTAGGTCCCGCACACAGGACCCAAAGAACTTAAGGGGGATGACGAAAGACCTCAAAATTTTCAAGTTTTGCAAAAAAAATTTTGATTAAATAGGGATTAAGAATTAAGACAAAATAACTCTGCTAAAACCCAACCGTTTTAAATTATGATCCCTAAGCATGAACCATGTATACGGGAAAGTAACTGGATGCAGTTTGATTGACAGCGAGTTGATGTGGCTCTTGGGGGGGGGGGGGTCGGAATATTTACGTATTGTTCAAAAATGATTCGATTTAAGTAACATGCCCTCTGCCTTTACCGCTCTATGATTGCCTCAAAGAAAACGATGTTATTCATGCTCCAAATGTTGCCTCAGGCCCAGTGGTGGTGTCTTCTGTGGTCCAAGACACCAACCTCTGGACAACAGAGCAGCGGCTCGGTATGTGTTTTTGATCTCACTGTTAATGGTGACCTCGGCTTCTCCCATTGAGGTCAATATGCATTCCCAGCTGCTGTGGCCCTTTCTTTCCATACACAACCATGAGGCTCCTAGCTGATTGCCACAGAGCCACCAAAGCTGGTAGAGGACTACTTCATGGCTTACCAGAGTCTCACACCCCGACACGCCACAACAGTTCATGCGCACACTGTAAACATCACAATATTCCGAATTAGAGTCGACTGCAGTCAAGAGCTGATGAGCCTATACCCGGGGATGGGAATCTGACACAGGACAGGAATAGCTGAAGAAACTGCCACTTGGAATTCCATGGAGACATTGTTAGGGCTCATCTGTTGGTGCTATACCCAAATTAGGCACTATGCGCCCATATTTTTACACATACAGTGCCTCTTCTATATGCTGGCCCCTCTGATGAATGGATGACACACAAATGACCTACAACCTGATACTGGGAAGCTCATCCTACAGTTTTCATTAAGACTCCAAAAAAGATAGGAAAGTAGAAAAAAAATGCTCTTTTCACAAAATAGACATTTCCCATAACACCCATTAGTGAGGGGAGTTTTGGGATGCCTGAGAAGCTGTGCGAATTCCTTTCAAGTCCACTAAAGACTCAGCTCTTCGAAGAATAGCCCTATTCTACTTTGGTCCAAATTTGAGAAAGGGAGAACAATTTGAAAGCTTGTGAGGAGCTGTCAACCAGATGCCATTGGCATTTCAGAAAGAGAGGGAGTATGCAAGGGCTCCGAAATGCCTTTGAACAAAAAAGCCATGCTTTTGAATGCCTCTCTCCGCCTTATGGCGGTACATCTGAATCTCTTGGCCTTTTGTTTGGCCGCACACTGAGCTATCAGATAAGAATTTAGAGATGGTGTATATATGTGTGTGTGTGTGTTTGCAAGTGTGTGCGTGCACATTGGACAGCAATAATCTGATATGTTTTTACACAAAGCTGACTTTTCATGGTCAGTTACATCCTTTATGCTTTAAAAGGAAGATAATAATTACAGCAGACATGCAAGCTAATACTATACATTAAACTGGAGAATACTTAAGATTGTCGATAAAGCTAATCTTACACTTTCTACAGTGTTCAGCATGACGCTACACTAAAATCAGCGTATCAATACAACCAAACCATAAACGTTACTGTCAACTTTGTCCCATGCCTCAAGTCTATTGGTTTTTGCTAAATGGCAGTAGGGGTGTGTCAGTCCTTGGGACTAACTTGAGAACATGCCTGTGTATTCATTTGACACCAGCCATGATGCACTCTGGCCTTTGGCAGCATGCAGAGAGAATGCAAGAGTACAGTGCTTACAATGAGCACTGTGTGCGTCATTGCGTGAATTTTAGCAAAATCACATCAGACGTTTTCTGTCTGGAGCATTTATTTGTAATCTTCATTTTGGCGATAAGATTGAGTTTATTGTGTGGTCACATAGTGAAGGTTCATGCCCAGTGTAGTGTGTAAATATAAGTCCAAGAGTAGAAAGCTAATTCACTTCATAACCTACTTTCAACACCAGCCATTTATGTACTACAGACTAGTAATAGCAACCTCAGCCCCTGGGCTACAACTCACTGGGAGGTCAAACAAAAAACCATTAATAATTGAAAGATAAACCCTACTACGCTCACTAATTTTTTGCAATTTTTTGCATTCCCATGTCACTCGCATCAACGTTCAGACATTATTAGTGGAGAATTTGGACAATACAGAGATGTTCCTTAAACTGCAGCTGCACATAAATAAATAAACAAATTTAAATTAGGTTTTTTTCCAGTCACTTGGAGCAATTAATGAAGACATTGGTATAAACAGTAGCAGGACTTTTTTTTTTTTGAAGGATGAAGGAGAAAGCTGTTCTCCCTGGGATTTCAAAATGATGAGTCTCAACTCAGGACATGTTCTAAAGACACTTGTTAAATGCTTTTGGGACACAGCCACAAAGAGGTTGTTTACACCTGGCATTAACATGTGTCTTTGGCGATCCGATCACAAGTGGACAGCTCTAAGTACTAGGGGTTGCATGACTTAAGGTTGTTTTTTTTTGTGGCCTTTCCCCCCTTTTTCTCCCCCAATTGTACCCAGCCAATTACCCCACTCTTCCGAGCCATCCCAGTACCCCCTCTCCCGATCCAGGGAGGGCTGCAGACTACCACATGCCTCCTCCAATACAAGCATAGGGAGTCGCCAGCTGCTTCTTTTCACCTGACAGTGAGGAGTTTCACCAGGGGTACACAGCACGTGGGAGGATCACGCTATTCCCCCCCCAAATAGGTGCCCTGAGGAGAGGCACCAGAGGAGGTGCTAGTGCAGTGACCAGGACACAGACCCATATCTGGCTTCCCAAGACCCCCGACCAAGCCGGAGGTAACACGGGGATTCGAACCAGAGATCCCCGTGTTGGTAGGCAACGGAATAGACCGCTACGCCACTTGGATGCCCCAACTTCAGATTTTTAAAGTCGACTGTTGTGTGATGAAAGTCAAGTCGAGCTCGACTAATTGCTGATGATGTCATGAATAAAACCATGGGAGAAGGGACTGCTTTCGAACAAGTGACAATCTTCATTAGCAAAGCTTAATGCATCTACTGACAACAGACAGCTCACACACATCATTTACACGGAACAGAAACAAGTAGAAACCACAACAGCTTGCAACTCAGCTACAACAATGTATGCAACAATAACTTGATATACGCTACAACTCCAATTGAAGTGCAAAAAAAGAAAAATTTTGGGGAAAACACTTGAGGATGAAAACAGGCAAGATCGAGCCTGTAAGCCTACTCATAAGCATAGTCCTGCTCAGTCACAGCTTTTGCTTTTCGATCAGGGCTGTCGTAGTGTTTAATAGTATTCCAGTGTGTTGTCAGATGGGACATTGTAGCCAGGTTCAAGAGATGCAGCAGGTCTATGAAGCCTTCTCCATGTACTGCAGCTAAAGGTCTAAATACCTCTCACAATAAAATTCACCAGCAAACTGGTGATCTGGAGCCACCTTTTCTCTGTGATGGCAGGGCGTTTGGTGAAGTCGCCAGCTGACTGCTGTCGAGAGGATCTGGATCGTTCCTCAGCAGCAAGTGTTAGCAGATGCCTTTTCAGATGAGCGTGCATGCCACTTGTACTTCTGTTGTATTTCAGAACAGACTTGCATATTTTGCAAGTGACCGGAGTACAGGTTTCACCTTTAATGATGTATTTCCACACACTGGATGTACCGCTACTCCAGGGGTCAGCAACCTTTTGGGTGTCACCATGCCACTTAACAAAGTTTAAAAATAAATCACAGACAGCGCACCAGTTACTTTGTCATGATGAGCACTTATCTATTAATTTATTTACTGCTGCTGCTCGTCTCCCCATCTAGAGTCCTCATGCCAAAAGAGCTTATTAAATAAAGCCTGTGTTAATCGCCCCAAAACCGTGTCCCCCTTCATTTCGAACCCTTCCCGCGGAATAGATGTGTCACAATCACACAAATAAACAAGTAAATAAACACAAAGACGTACAGAGACACAAGGAGAGAGGAGATGAAGCAACAAGCATTTAACAAAATGAGACATCCTTGCGCACTCATTTTAACGTGGCATCGTGCCATCATACAAATTCAAAGTGCTCTTAAAGAAAACCATCCCTATATCCCAACTGCACTTCTTTTCTTTTATTTCCATTCCACTTTGTTGTGAAGTGCTGTGTAAACAAATGTTATTATTCTGATGATGACGTAGATCCGCCTTCAAGTCTTCAGACCCCTGACTTGATATATGGCATTTAAGAAATAGTCTATTGTAGGCAAATAGCTTCACCTTATTACAATGGCATGGGCACGGCAAATGCACGTCCCGCCAGATGAGGAAAATTAACTGAGTGAATTGGGAGCATCAGGCTCCAGTGGTTTGCCTTCTCTCATTTTGGGCTCAACATACACAGCAAATGTTTAAAGTCATTCTTAAAACTCGTTATGTGAGGAAATGGAAATGTCTGAACACTTGAGTTTGTAATGCTCAACGCGAACCCTGTCAGGCTCGAACCTACCCCATCAGTTCAGGCTAAGATTATTTAATTATTCTAGTGGGGTTGAGAGGGTCAGGCTGTGCTGCGGGGGATAAATGAACTTGGACCTGAAGCTGAACTTGAATGTGTAAGCAGGCAGGGGCTCTTCCACAGTTGTGGGTCTGATGTGTGCCAGAAATTACCTATGAGGTTTAAAAAAAAACCAAAACAAAACAAAACAATGGAGGCTTTGGTGACCGCCCAGTTATCTGACGTCCTCCTTTCAATGCCACCTGGGACATGTGTATTTATACATTTCAAATACAATGTGGACAAATGCGTCCCAGGCCACCTCTGAATGTGGTACGAGTGATCAGATCTGAAGACGCATTGAGGACGCATTGGGTGCATTCACACCTGTATCTGTACACCTGTACAACTGTACTTAAGAGCGATCCACTTGTGATCGGATAACTCAAGACGCATGTTAATGCCAGGTGTAAACGGCCTCAAAGTCACAGGGTCCATCTGGACACAGCAGTCCAGGCCACTATTCCAACTCCCTTCACCAGCCAAGCACCAGCTGTGCACAGTCTCCCATCAACCCTGACAGACACCTCATTGTGTGAAAGGACATGGGCTGAGGTTGGCAGTTAAATGGATACAGCGGGAACTGAGCAAATGGAACACTTAACAAGCGATTAAAGGGGGTGATGGGGGAGGAGGCGAATGAGGTAGAGGAGTTAGGGGGACATTGCATGTGAAAGAGGAGGAGAAAAGAGAGCAGAGCTGGAAGGAGAGAGGAGGGGGCGGTACAGCAGACTTCCCCATTTCCTTCCTTTCTTTATTTGTCTTTCTGGCTCGGAGACAACGTATGGCTCGCACATCAGCCGGCCACATGTTGATCACACTTCATTTCACACCCTCGCCCTGGACTGTCAGAAAAAGAAGAATGCAGGGTGCTTTCCTCATGATTCAGGCCAAAGAAATTCTCCTGACCGTGACTTCTGTGATTGTGAGTCAGTGTTTGGCCATCTGAGGTTTCTATGGTCCGCGCTCACTTCCCCTCATGCCGAGATGACAAGCTCAAGCTGCGTTTTCCCTAATTTGGGGTGGAGGTCTTTCTGTGAGCGAGATCCACCACACCCCAGGTGAATAATTCAACTCCTGAGTCAGTAGTGAGACATTTCACTGTTCTCTGCCTTTATAAACGTTCCGCTAAAAATAGGTGGAATCAGAGGCACTAACTCAGTCACAAACTTCACGGCATTATTTTTGGTGGATTACCACTTGGGTTGCTTTTCAAATCTGTTGATACAACAATAAGTAATGAACCTCCCCAAAAAAGAGGATTTGCCAAGGCAGTTAAAAGAGAAATGAACAGACAAATCAAAAATGGGAAATAAATCAGATGATATGCATGATGCACAAGGACGAAAATACTACTGGAAAACATTACTACTGATGGAGTTTGGATTTCATTTTCTGTGCAAAACAGATACGGCGCAGATGGAGCTTTTTTCTGCCTGTGTAGCGAGAGCTGCACTCTACCAATGCTGATGATGACTCATATCTTCCATTGCTGGCCCGGGCCCAGTCAGTGATTAAAACAAGAAGCGGTTCATTACAGGGAGTAGAGAGGCTCCTCTCAGCTCAACATACATTGGTAGGGAAACACTTCAAGCTGACCGATAGAGGCGCTGCCCTGTTGAAAATGAAAACCGTTGTGCCTGTTTTATCTACTTGGCAATTATTGAGAACTTTTTGCCCACCAGCATTAGTTTACACATTTTGAGTATTCACTAAATGTGAACGCAGAAAGCAAACTGTTATATTTAAACTAATTAATAAACAAACTAACTAAAATCCAAAATGAATTGGAACTCAAAGTCATAAGCAAGGGCGGAGCCAGATGTTGAAAACATTCGGGGCTTAGCCCAAACCTAGGGGCACCCGAGGGCATGCTCCCCCGGGGAGATTTTGTTCCCATTTACAGCAGCTATAAGCACCATTTTTCAAGCCATTTGCGATAATAGAATGTCCAAAATATTTACATCAATTGGGAAAAACATGATAGTTGTCCCGGAAAAAAGTCATCCTGTACTGCCTATATCCTATTTTGTATGTAAGGCTTTGCTCAGACTGCAGGCAAATCAAATTTGTTTCTCAAATCAGATCTTTAAGACAGGCAGTCTGCACTGTTATTTGCAAGTGATCAGTTTGGATTTGTGTGTCCAGACATCACCAACCTATCTGCATGGGTTGATATGGTAACGACGTAGGTAGGAGTAACTAAGTACGCTTGTGACATGGTTTACCAGCGCGGAAGCATGAGAAATGGAGATCCATCATCTCGCCCTCAAAACAATCACGCTGTCAAGTCGTGGTGCAGAACACCTCCCTCGCACCAGACAAACTCAGCCATGGAGGAGGCTGGTATACATTCCGATGTTCCGTGCTGCAGTTTATAGCGGGCTTCGCTGTGCAGTGAAAGATGCGGTGCCATCTGTGTTGTGAGTGATGCAAAAGTTTGAAATCCAATTTGAATGGCCAGAGCATCCGGACTGAGACGTATCTGCAAAAATCCGATCGAATTTCAAACCAGCTGGTTTAGATCCGATTTGCAAAAAATCATTTATCATGTGTTTTTGTTTTTTTTGTTTTTTTTTTGTTTTTTTGCTGACCAGACTTTCTAAAAGCAATCTGGTCTGGAGACAATCTGGATATGTAAAAAAACGGATTTGAGCTGGCAGTCTGAACAAAGCTTAATTGTTCTCCAAAACTGTCTTCATCATTTTGAAACCATACCACAACAAATTTAGAGGATGACAAATGTTCAATCCTGCAACCTAAAAAGAGGCAAAAGTTGTGCGATGTTACCATTTTCAAGTCACATTGATTAGCGAGCAGCAGTATGGTTTCATGCCACGAAACAGTACCACACATACGATGTTTGCTTTAAGAATGTTGATGGAGAAGTATAGAGAAGGTCTGAAGAAGTAACATTGTGTCTTCGTGGATTTAGAGAAAGCATATGACAGGGTTCCGAGAGAGGAGGTGTGGTATTGTATGTATGAGGGCAGTGTGACAGTAGTGAGGTGTGCGGTAGGAATGACGGCTGGGTTCAAGGTGGAGGTGGGATTACATCACGGATCGGCTCTGAGCCTTTTCTTGTTTGCAATGGTGATAGACAGGTTGATGGACGAGATCAGGCAGGAGTCTTCATGGACTATGATGTTCGTGGATGACATTGTGATCTGTAGCGAGGGTAGAGAACAGGTTGAGGAGAGCCTAGAGAGGTGGAGGTATGCACTGGAAAGAAGAGGAATGAAAGTCAGTAGAAGCAAGATGGAATACATGTGCATGAACGAGAGGGAGGACAGCGGAATGGTGAGGATGCAAGGAGTAGAGGTGATGAAGGTGTATGAGTTTAAATACTTGGGGTCAACTGTTCAATGTAACGGGGAGTGCGGAAGAGAGGTGAAGAAGAAAGTGCCAGCAGGGTGGAGTGGGTGGAGAAGAGTGTCTGGAGTGATTTGCGACAGAAGGGTGCAAGCAAGTGTTAAAGGGAAGGTTTACGAGATGGTAGTGAGACCAGCTATGCTGTATGGTTTTGAGACAGTGGCACTGACGAAAACACAGGAGGCACAGCTGTAGGTGGCAGAGCTGAAGATGTTAAGATTTTCATTGGGAGTGATGATGAACAACAGGATAAGGAACGATTATATTAGAGAGACAGCTCAGGTTGGACAGTTTGGAGACAAAGCAAGAGAGGCAAGATTGAGATGGTTTGGACATGTGCGGGGCAGAGATGCAGGGTATATTGGGAGAAAGATGCTGAATATGGAGCAGCCAGGGAAGAGAGGAAGGCCAAAGAGGGGGTTTATGGAAGTGGTGAGGGAGGAGATGCAGGTGGCTGGCAAGTCAAAAGAAGATGCAGGACAAGAAGAGATGGAAACGGATGATCCACTGTGGTGACCCCAACGGGAGCAGCCGAAAGTAATAGTAGTAGTAGTAGTAGTAGTAGTACTAATGACATGCCAAGCCATAGGTACCGCTAGCTAGCTATTTAGCCAACATTGGAAAGGAATGGGTGTGCTATCAGCTAGCTAACATTAGTTAGCTAATGTTAGGTAACGCAAACATTAGCTTTAGCTAACTAAAGTTAGTTAGCTAAACTGTAACTTATAACAAAAGTTTGAAACGAGCTAATGTTAGCATTCATCCAGAAACTCCGAAGGTAAGAAAGTAAAGTGTATTAAACTAGCTAGATGAACCTGGCTTGCATCTCCACTGGCTTGTGTGACACGTGAGCATAGACTTTTTCACCAGCGGTGCTGTTGTGCACGCAATGTCTCCACAAGCATGAGATGACGTATTCATATGCATCCGAATAGCATAAAATTTGAGCGTTTACCCTAGGTTTGTGGAAGACTTGGATACACATATTTGGCGGAGGTTGGGCAAGAAAATTTTAAGTTTCTCAATAAAAAGCTTTGCAATTTTCATTATTATTACCATATATTTGTACAAAAAGTTAGAAAAACTGGAGCAGATGATAACTAAACAACAATCAAAAACCTAAAGACAAAACTTGCTAAAGAAGTCCACTGGGGACTGACTATAACGTTGGGTTAAGGTTAGGGTTAGGTAGAGGTTGGAGTTAAGTCAGGTTAAGGTAGGTTAGGTTAAGTTTAGGTAAGTTCAATGAAATGAAATAGGGTTGGGAGAATATAGGGTTGAGGGAACAGACATGCTCTCGCAGAAGGCTAGTCACCACACCAACTCACTGCAACTAGCCTAAGTGTTACAGCACCAGATTCATAAACCTGAAACAAAATCTGTCTGCGCTTCATCGACTGATGTTGATGCTGCTGAGCCACTTTCTGTGGGTGGTGGTTAAGGTTGATTCCTCATGGAAAACTTTGTATGTCCATAGTCCATAAGCGTGTAGCTCACTGAGGCGACACTACTGAATGAAACGCAACACACGCAAGGAAACAACCTCCCATGACAATGTTAGGGCGGACCTATAGATGGTGATATTTCCCTAGTAATAGAACCTTTGCTCTGTTTATTTGCCGGTCCAGTCAGAGAGACTGAGGGGAAATGACGCAAAGTTGAAGTTATTTAAAAAACCTAAAAGATTCGGGTTGGGCGTCCGGGTAGCAAAGCAGTTTATTCGGTTGCACGGGAATCACCGGATCGAATCTCCGTGTCACCTCTGGTGTCACGGCACGATCCTCTCGGGGTAAATATTTTCCCGGCTAAGGCCCCCCTGTCGCATTTGGCTTGGTCGGGCACCTAATCAAGCTAAGACACCGGCTTGGTCGGGTGTCCCTACAGACACAATTGGTCGTGTCTGCGGGTGGGAAGCCGGATGTGTCCTGGTCGCTGCACTCACACGTCCTCTGGTCAGTCAGGACGCCTGTTTAGGGGGGAGGGGGAACTGGGGCAGCGCCGTGTATAGAGAGAGTCTGGCCAACTGGCTACATGGGCGCCATATTGCCTACCAACTGGTAGGCAGCCCCACGCATGTGCTATTCAAAATAAGAGGAAACAAGAATTTATTAGATAAAAAATTTAGACAACATATTGAAGCTATTGAGAAAGGGCTTTGGCCTTTTAAGGCCACACCACTGCGTAAATAATTTTGAGAGACACTTTAGGTATTTTACATCATTCAGTACCAGTACTTAGGGTTCCAGAAATTATGGATTTTCCATCATTTCAATCCCAGTGTCAGAGAACCAGACATCTTTTTTATCATTGCGTACCAGTAGTCAGAGTAGGTGGTTTAACACCAGATCAGGAGCAGAGGCTATGGTAACAATATGTTTCACTTTTTCAGTCCATGATGAAGGTGATGAGATCAGGAAGAAACCCACCAGCGGTCATAACACAGTCGTAGGCACTGAGCAGGGGCCTCTGTTGCATACATGTAGATTTCAACCCAAATAATTTCTCCAGAGACTTTAGTTTTTATCCACTACACTACTGGTGTGGTGGGTAAATTGGTGATCAGTACCAACATTACATATTTTGCAACGTTCAGTAGGAATAATAATGAGCAATAATATCAGGGACACTTGAGAAATATTAGGCCTACCTGTTTCGAGGTTTAGCCGGTGCAGCATCAGTTCTGTATCGAGGGTCTTGTCTAATTTATCTCAACACTACCCACACACTGCCTCGGCTCAGGCTCAGGCCTGTCACTCAATCCATCCCATATGACAATCTGACACTGTTTACATTTGCCTGATTTCTGTCAACGGTTATACATGGCTTGGATGTGCTATACAACTGATTTACACACATCAATACCTTACAGACTCTCGGACTGCCCTAAGGAAGTTAGCTGATCGAAAAATCGTAAACACTAAAATGAACTCACCGAGCACAAGGAAGGAATAAACTGAGGGGGACCAGCCCAGCCTGCGTATCGTCACGGTCCAAACTGCCCTTCTTTGTGCACCCTGTGGAAATCGATGCATCACACGGACCTGTCCCGGCCGAACGCAAGAGCCACAAGCCGCACAACACACCATTCCCCCTTCAACTGCTACAAATTGGCGAGAAATGGGCCGAAAACGCAGGAAAAACGATTGAAACGTCACGATGACAGAGCCAGAAGTTGGTAGGAAACATGGCGCCTGTCAAGCACGTGACAGGCTCTCAGCCAATCACAGCACGTGTGGCAAAGATCAAAGGATGGCCAGAATCTACATGGCGCTGACTGGGGGGAATAGCGTGATCCTCCCACGCGCTATGTCCCCCTGGCGAAACTCCTCACCGTCAGGTGACAAAGAAGCGGCTGGCGACTCCATATGTATCGGAGGAGACATGTGGTAGTCTGCAGCCCTCCCCGGATCGGCAGAGGGGGTGCAGCAGCGACCGGAACGGCTTTGACTCTAATAGTCTGGTCAGTTAAGGGCAAATATGGGGTCAAGGCTGCAAAAAGTCATTCACATTTGAGCCAATGTTTTTCTGTTAATTTAGGGTCCAATAAAGAAAAAAATGCAAGGAGCCCAAAATTTTAGGTGGGGGAAGTCTCTGAAATGGCCACGCCCACTTTTTAGGCCTGGAAATCAGTATCTCGGCTCCTGAATGTCGCAGAGAGCTGATCATGGGCTCAAAAGAAGCAGAAGCACCACATTTATATTAGCATTATGAACAAACATATACCCCAAAACCTTTACTTTTTCAGGTATTTACAAAAAACTAATTTTCACTGGTCACATACATGGCCACGCCCACTTTTTAGCCCTGGGACTATATCTCAGGCTCAGCTCTCGGAGGTTGCCCCGAGTTGATATTGGGCTCAAAAGATGTGGAAATAACTATTTATATTAGTGCTCTGAACAAATATACTGTATGCCCTAAAACCTTCACGTTTTGAGCTATTCATGAACATGTTCTTTTTTCCATTGAATTGATCAGCAGCATGCAATCAACTTTAGCCAAATCTGTGCAAGAAGGCTATACAATTTGTTTGAGTAAAAGTGTTACATCTACTCATGGAGTGCTAGTATTCAAGTTGACTCTTTGTTATAAGAGGAGGAACCCAGTAACCACCAAAGAAACAAAGCAAACCATGTGAGGTCCAAAAAAATCTTTATTTTAACCTCACACATCCCATCAGACTGGATTCAAACACTTGCTGAGGCACTTGCAATAAATGAGACATTTCATCCCTCTGCCAGCACAAGAACATGAGGTACACTTATTAGATCTGCAACTACACACCCCTGTTACTTGAGACAATGTATCTCTTGTGGAAACTGTGCTCCACTTGACGAAGAGTTCCTCTCCTTCGGTAGTCCAACCCCATTCAATGACAGGGGGACAAGGGAGTTGTAGCAGGCTGTTTTACATTGTCCAAACTACCCTTCTTAATAACCCTGTAATGTGCCCCTGTCTCTTTCTGCACTACATTTATGTCCAGACAGCTGTTCGAGAGTTTCTCAGCAAATCGTGTAGAGTGAGATTTGGGCCGGTCGAAGCCCAAATCTTCAACTTTCTGCAGATAAATATTCTCGAGTTTGTGAAGATCAAAAACATTTTCTGAGCTGTCATCAATGAAGTTCCCTACTTCCTCCATGGCGATATATTCAGCATACTGGATCATGTCTGGGGAGTTCTGTGATGAAGTTCTTTCTTGCTTTATCCTGCAGCTCGCTGAACTGTATCTAGTAAGAAGAAATAATCAAATTATTAAAATATATATATATGGCCCGACTATAGCTCAACTTAAGAATTGAACTTAAAAGGGTATGTTGTGCTGGCTCACCTGTTACGGTATCTTGAGTGGCACTTCCTGTGATAGAATAACTCCCGTGATCTAACATCAGTTTCAAGTAATCTGAGTATTTTGCCATCATTCAGGACTTTGGCCATCATCTCTAGATTGTCTGTGAAATCCTTCACATGTTTTGCTGACTTTTCTTTTCCCGCAGCAGCTAACAATGGTTCTGATTTGTCCTTCTTCCGAGGGTTCTCAATGGCTGGCTCTTCACAATAGAAGCAAAGTTCGGCTCCAAACGCAAGACTAGGCCCAGCCTTTGCTCGTGTGTTTGCCCCAATAGTCTGGTGATCTGCAAGGTCCAGTTCTCTTTTCCGTTTACGATCCTTCGCACAATTGAAATGGCTGTTATTATAGCGATCATAGCAACTCTTGTGGATTTTATATCCATCCTGTAAAGTTTCTGCATTGACAGCTGACAGTCTCTGTGAAAGATTGATATCCGCATCATTGGTGATCAGTCCGGATTCCTCAAACAGTTTTACTTGGTGAAGCAGCTTAGGAGCTGTGACAGCAGTTATGTCCCTTCCACCAGATTCCTGTCATGAATTTAGAAATGAAATGTTGGACTCATTGCTGTCATAAACATTACATTACTGAAGGAATACGCATGAAAACTAACACTGTTGGACTCATTGATGTCATAAACATTATACTACTGAAGCACACACGTGAAAACTAACCTTGCAGACAATGCACAGGGTCTTGTTCCCTAGTTCCATAGTTAGGATGGGGGATCATCTGATCATGGAAAATCAGAACTAATTTAAACTTGATTTTTCTGTACACAAGTTTGTAACAGAGTGATGTTTCACTGGTATGGCACAATACATCCACCCTCCCACAAAAATAGCATGCAATAAACAATGTTATTTATTCTTCTGCATAGATACAAAATATAGTCCAATAAAAGTGTGTCCAAATATAGCATAATAAAAGTGTTGTTACTACAAATACTTTCACCCTTTCATACCAGCCAACTAAAAATGCCCAAAATTAACCAACATGTGTAGAGCAAGCAGACAAACAAACACCAACTGTCCAAAAGTAGGTAATGCCTTAGCCAAATACTACAACTGTGCAACTGTGCTGTCGAGTGTATCGAGCAAGTCATGCTTGCAAGGCTAGTTAGGCCTACACATATGAGCTAAGGTGAAAATAATGTTTTACAAGGTAAACATACAAAAATAAAACAACACTGTTCCTTACCATCCATCCACGAGGTCAGGAACAAATTAACTCACTGATATGAAGGCCAGATGAGGCATGCATGTCATATTTTGGCAAATGTTTACAGTAAACTAGCTTTACTGAAACATGTGCACTTCTGCTTCCTTTCCTGTAGAATCAACCACTTGATAAACAAACAGCGCCAATTTGTAATTGTGGTCAGAGGCGGCATTACATCCCAAGTGATAAGAACCACAGACAACTAAGATATTTTCTAAACTCATGATTCGTGTGTGTATTGTGCTTCATGCTTTATAACATAGGCAGCGAATGAGATTCATGTCAAATATAGCTTTTTACAACCTTCAGGAGCTGATACGTGAAACGTGACCAGTAAAAATTAGTTTTCTTAAAATATCTGAAAAAGTAAAGGTTTTGGGGTATATGTTTGTTCATAATGCTTATATAAATGTGGTGCTTCTGCTTCTTTTGAGCCCATGATCAGCTCTCTGCGACATTCAGGAGCCGAGATACTGATTTCCAGGCCTAAAAAGTGGGCGTGGCCATTTCAGAGACTTCCCCCACCTAAAATTTTGCGCTCCTTGCATTTTTTTCTTTATTGGACTCTAAATTAACAGAAAAACATAGGCTCAAATGTGAATGACTTTTTGCAGCCATTTTGCCTTAACTGACTAGACTATAAACCGTGTACAATTGGGGGGGAAAGGAGGAAAATCCAATTAATTAATTAATTCATTAAAAAAATAAAAGATTTGGGAAAAAATTTGGGACCGGACCCCAGAGAAGCCATCCCCTCACTCCGCCACTGGTCATGATTCAGTTTCAATAGATAGTGAAAGTGATGCTTTTAACTAGGGCTGTGCGATATGACGATACATATTGCATCGAATTGTACCTAAAAGAGGGGCTGCTTCTATCGTGTGGATGTGGTTTGGGTATGAAAAGTCTGACATGGACCAGAAAACCATACTGCACAAAATATGCCGCACGCCGGTCCCCACAACAGACTCAAACACCACTAGCCTCTTCTACCACCGATGCAACTATAGTTGAAGTGTTTTCTATTTACCTTTTTATATTTTATACATTGATATTTTATATTTTGTTACATGCTTAATTGAAAATTTGCGCAACGGTTCTAAATAAAAGGAGAGAAATAATCAAATATGAGTAACGTATTTGTCGAGTATATAATTCAAAATGTAATAAACAGGCCTTTCCATGTGATCATTTTATATAAACTATTTATTCATTGAATTTACAGAAAATGTGCTATATCGTCATACGTGTCGTTATCGTGATATGAATGACCTATATTGTGATATGAGATTTTGGTCATATCGCACAGCCCTACTTTTAACTTGTGATCTTTACGTTGCATAACATGTGATGTCCATGTTGTATGAATTAAGAAAAGAGCATCGTAAGCCTTTATTAAATTATAACTTTGTGGCTGTAGACTGGGTCAGTGTCTTGTCTCTTCTCTTCTCTTCACTCCGCTCCTGTCTTGTCCTGTCCAGTCCTGCCCTGCCCTGTCCTCTCCTCCGCTCTGCTGCACTCCACATAGTGGCTCCAGAGGAATGTGATGACCATGTGTTGGACAAAGCCCTGCATTCATGGCCTTGCATCCCACTCTGGGAGCCTGCAACTGTGAGCCTTGATCAGAAAGTGGTGGTGGTGGTGGTGGTGGTGGTGGTGGTGGTGGGGGGGGGGGTAACGTCCGTCCCACCTCCTGCTCGGCCTGTCAGACATGCGTTGCTCACCCCTGCACCGCCACCATGACTGCCAGTAGCAACAGACACAGTCTGCCTTTCTTGCCCTTGTTTTGTTTAATCTTTTATTCATTTCCACCCAATATGGCAAAGTGGTCATTTCCAAGTTTCCCCCACCTCCCATTCCAACCCAATCCTAATCTATGCTTTAAACACTTCCTGATTCAGTCACTTGCACCGGGCAAGAGGTAAATACCATATGCTTCACATGGTAGTCAAGGGAGCAGAAAGCCAGAGTTCATTGGAGTTGATTTGCACTGAAGAGTGGTGAAGCACAGCTTTTCTACCTGAACGTGAAAGTTATATGCAAATGCTCTATGAGGTAGCTAGTAGTAAGTGGTGGTATTTAGACTACCAGCTAAATGCAACCACTTAAGTAGAAGCATGTCTCAGTTTGTTACAAAGGGGGATCGAACTTTTGCTGGTAGGGCCCCCACACTATGGACCGCTCTTCCTGTTGAACTAGGTCTCTAGCTTCTTTCAAATCTCATCTTAAAACTTTTATTTTTATGAAAGCTTTTACAAATGTTTGATATTTGTTTTTTTTTAATTTATATTGTTTTTATTTTTACTCTTACTTATTTGGTCCTAATCTTATTTTTTCCTTGTCTGGTTTCATTCATTTTTGCGAAGCACTTTGTAACATTGTTTTAGAAAAGCGCTATATAGATAAAATTATTATAATTATTAGCTTTGCTGAAAACCTTCATAGGCAAAGACGGGTTAGGAGCGCGCGTGTGAGAAAGTAAAAGACAAAATGATAGAATGCTGATTCTAGTAATAGAAGAGAGGAGGCACAAATGAAAGGGATGGATTGATCGGAGGTAAGAGATGATTCAAGGTGGTCATTCATAATCTAAAACAGTGTGGGATCCATCCATCCACCCTGTCTGCTTAGCTGACTTGAAAAATGAGAAACATTTGGTGTAGTGTCATCTTACTGAGTAGGAAGTCAAAGAATAATCGTTTGCACACGTTGGAGAGGAGACAGGTGCCAGGAACTGAAACCCATTATCAGATCTCTCCCAGCCACCAGTCATCCAGCCTTGCTAATAATATAAGATTGAAGATCAGAAGAGGTCTGCTGCTCGTGTCGAGTAAAATTTATAAAAGCTATCTCCGTACTTTTCTCTGGTAGTCGTATATGATTTAAAGGTTTATATCAAAATCAAAGATGGCTGGAAAAGTGGTGCATGAACAATGATGTTTACGTTGGTGCTGAGTTATAGCTAGCCACTTCAGACCAGACAGCATAAACGTAGCTTGAAAGAAATCATCTACTGCCAGCCTGTCTGTCTGTCTGATGTCTGCCTCTTCTGTCTGAGTATCTAATGCATTTGCTTCCTTTGTGTAAAAGAATAGCGTGCACAAGAGAAAACACAGTACTTTGTGCCTTGGGAGCTTTTCCCACTTGAATTACCTCTCAATTTGAACAAGCAGACACACTAAATACAATGCAACATAAACATGCAGTATCCACACATGAAGGGGCTTCTTTACTTTTGTGAATCACATGCACAAACTCTTGGTAGCTATTACGTTACATCATGATCTGGATATTGCGCATCAACAATCTGTCTTGCATATGAAAGGGATATTAAGAAAATTAATTCTGAATGTAAAATGTTGCAGCACCAACTTCAACTCCACGTTTAGCCAGGTAATACTGGGCCTATTACCAGGATTGTCACAGTATATTCAGTATTACCGTACTATTATGGGCAACACAGGTCAGTGCCCCCCCCCACAGTTCAAATTATACAATGACAATCGGGGGGGGGTCAACTTTTTCTCTTGTGTGTAAGGGGAACCCAGTACAGCGCAGGGGTGTGCTTCAGTGAACCGAAGTCTTACAGTCTTTACAGTATCTTGCTTGTTTAATGTAACATCTGCAGTCTGCAGATGATGATACATCAAATGAATTACACCAGCTCATGGGGCGCATACCACGCAACAACTTTTGTAGTCAGGGGTCGCCAACAAAGTATTCTAAAGCAAAACTGCCAGCAAGTCAGAACCACACACACACACACACACACACACACACACACACACACACACACACACACACAACAGTAGACTATCATTTCTGCTCAAACACAGACCCACGAAATGCTGTACTTGAACTTGAACTATCAGTAGCCAACACTTTATTCAAAGTCTCAGCATATTAGTTGAGAACAGTAGGGTATGATTGTTGTATATCCCATCAGTTTCTAAAAGTAACATTTGGCTAAATATCTGGTATAATGGCATACATCTTCAAGTGTGGTCTCATTTGCTACTAGGTCCTGCCTGCACACTGTCCCCTTGACCTCCTTTTGCTTGCCGACTATCATTCTGACCTCCCTATGCTTCCTTAATACAACACATAAATGTAAAACTCACCATCACCCATACTATCCTGCTCAGTACTTAGCCTACATGACAACCACAGCAAATACAGGCTGCATTATCATCTCTAAGTCCTAATTATTACAAGTTTCAACTTGCTCTTATTTTTTAAGCACAAGAACGTGCCGGATATCTCCTCTCCTCTCGCTCATGTTGACTCTGTGAATGAAATCTAATCTGAGTTCAACAAAGTAGCAATACATTTAAACTAATACATTTAATCAGCCTTCAGCACACATGGATTTTAATATGGTTCAATTAGCCAACCAGGTAAAACTCCTGCATTCCTGACTGAAAACAAAGGGGTGCCATAGACTTTAATGAGGATTCGAGCCATTGCAATGATGGGAGTGATGATGCAAGCAGACCAGACAGACATTCAACTAACATCAAGATTAAGAAATGGTATGGTCCACTTTAGGGGTGTTGTAAATCGTACTACAAGTGTCTTCCAGGCACAAATATAGGAAATATATTGTAGTATTTACGATTACAGATAAGAATAATATATAAAATTTTCAACACCCCTGAACTGTTTTTTCTTTTTTGGGGGGGGGGGCAATTCTTAATTAGGGGGGGGTCATCCCCCCAATCCTAATCAGATGCCCGAACCATCTCAGAAGTCCACGGAGATGGTTCGGGCATCTGATTAGGATGCCTCCTGGGCGCCTTCCTTTGGAGGTTTACCGGGCACGGCCAACTGAGAGGAGACTCCAGGGTAGACCCAGAACTTGCTGGAGGGACTACATGTCCAATCTGGCCTGGGAACGCCTTGGGATCCCCCAGGAGGAGCTGGAGGGCGTTGCTGGGGAGAGAGATGTCTGGAGTGCCCTGCTTGGCTTGCTGCTACCGTGACCCTACCCCAGAGAAGCGGCTGAAGATGAGATGAGACCCCCCCCCAATCCCCCTCATAATTCGAACTGTGGTTTCCCCTTGAATTTTTTTCAGCAGCGGTGCTGTTGTGTGTCCACAAGCATGAGACAAGTATTCATGCGCGTCAGAATAGCTTAAAATTTGAGCGTTTCCCCTAGGTTTGTGGAAGACTTAGGTGCACATATTTGGTGAGGGAGGGGTTTGGGGAGGTCCTCCCTCAAGAAATGTTTATGTTTCTCAATAATAATAAAAAAATGCAATTTACATTATTATTACCATATCTGTGTACAAAAAGTAGGAAAAGCACATAATAAATAAACATCACCCAAAAACCTTAAAGATAAAATTTGCTAAAGAAGTCCACTGGGGTGGGGACAGACTACAACCACTAGATTTGGGAAAAGTCCTGTAGTTAGTTTTGATGCTCTCCACGTTGATTTCACCTTCTTTCGACTTAGGTGGTGCCCAAAATGGCTTGGGTGCTGCGCCTAAGCCTTATGCTGGTGCTGAAAACCCTGCCTATACTGTACATGTACTGCCAGACTGACAACTTACTGCTCACCTTTTCCTCTGCTCCGCTCGCATTCACCGTCATTTTTCTGCTGCTCGCGGTCTTACACTCGCTACGTACACACGTGACGCACTGCCCCATTCCTTAATAATGGATTACATTTATATGGCGCTTTGTCTAGACACCCAAAGTGCTTCACGCTGAAGGGGGGAAACTCACCTCAACCACCACCAATGAGTAAAGGAGCTATGCTACTCTTATAACAGCACCTTTGAAGAATGATGAGAGGGAGGATTTGGGATTTGATGCACTAGTCGATGACTATATATATATATTTTTTTTATATTAATCCGCCACCCCCTCACCACCCCAGTATAACAATTCATTCTGAGCGGCCCAAATGGCCAATGGTCGGCTGCGGCCCTTCTGGTGGCTCAAATTCCAGATGGCCGGTCACTGGTTCCCTGGGTTTCTCTGCAAGAGCCCTGCAGCAAATCAACCACTGAAACCTTATGCAACCATGCCAAAGACAGGCCTCCAACAATTGCCCTTTTCCAGTTATTTAAAAGAAGGCACCAAAGCAAAGCAGCGGAGGTTAGCAGACAAACAATGCTCTGTCGGTGACTCCTGGCTGACTGAGGAAGTAAACCCGAAGAGATGTCCGCCTCTTCAGGTCATTGAGTGTCTACTACAGAAATCACATACTGATGTAGAAAATATATTTAACTCCCTTTAGAGAAGTATTAAAAAGTACTAATGTGATCTAAAGTGCAAAAAAAAACAAAGTTTGCCCTGTTTTTGAATGAAATGAAATGTTGTAGAGCTATCACAATGAGTCCAAATGTGGCTATCGTGGGAGTCCCACGCTTTAGTGCCTGTTTGTGCTGTTTCCACACTGATGCTTTGGTTAAAACATTCAGATTTGTTCATTCGAAGCCCATGAAGTACAAAATAGTATAGCAGTCTGTTGGCTTCCCCCCCACCAATTCACATGCTGATCAGTTTGCACTAATGTAGAGCACTGGAAACAGAAAAGGACACAGTGTTCACTTTAATATTAAGTCAGGATGGATATAGGACTAAAAGCATCGCATAATGGGGAAAACTGTTTCAAGGCTTCAGCTGTGAAAACTCGGGACCACATGCCAATCCATCTCTCAGAGGATTGTAAATGACCTGTGTTGAGTCCCAAGGAGTCCTGTGATTTTCCCGTTGGGATAAGCCGGTGGCTCGGTGGGGGTCTCTTATTGTGTCAGCAGATTGAACAGCTGACACCCCTCTCAGAGCCATCCACAATTCATGAAAGTGGGTAGAGTTCATCGCAATGGAGTGTATAGCTGTAGAAAGATAGGTAGAGCGAGCGAGTGAGCGAGAGAGAGAGAGAGAGAGAGAGAGAGAGAGAGAGAGAGAGAGAGAGAGAGAGAGAGAGAGAGAGAGCGAGAGAGAGGAACAGGCAGGCAGGCAGAACATAAGCTGTATAATCCATATAAACAGTACAAAGTTGTCTAGATGGAGGAAACCCTGATATGTCCAAGCATTTGGCCTGGCAGGAAGCTTTCTGTGTTGACAACTGAACACACACACAGGCTGGAGAGATAGCAGATTGGTACATGTTTTCACTGTGTTTAGAGTATAAATCAAACATCCTTCCCTCGTCTATTCTTACCTGATAAGCTGTGACATGTCGGCGGTCAACAGTGAAGTGTGAAGGATGTGTCAGGTCTTTAGGGTGCATGTATGTGTGTGCGTGTGTGTCAGTGTAAGAGCATTTCTGTGTGACTTTGCACACATGAAATGAGAGCCAAAGCAATGTCCGCAGTCCTTATACCCAGATTGACAGTGCTTTGGTCACCCTAGGTTACTATCACGCGCATTGACCAAACCCTGAAATCCAAGCCTCTCTGTGCAGTCACCGGAGAACACCGGTTTTATGTTCAGTGCATCATTCATTCCATCTCTTCTGTCCACATGCCAGCCTGTATTGAGTCTACAAATCCAGTAAGGTGTCAAATACCACCAGGTCTTGGCACATCCAGACCTCATGACACAGCTTACAGAGACGATGATACCTGCCCTGCCCCGGTCACTTTTCATCCAGCTATGCAGTACCGTTCAACTAACCACCCCTCATACCACATTTCGAAAGAAGAAGACCTTTCCGAGATAAATTTTAGTCCGGCTCTCATTAAAAAGGACATTATTACACAGTAAAAATATACCCACATTTAATATCAATTTTCTATGTGGTAATCATCGGTTTTGTCTCTGAGAGGCACATTCATATTTCACCTTCAATGAATAACAAGCGACATTAAGATACGACATGTAGATATTATTACTGACAGGATAGCCATTGTAGTTCGAGGCTAGCCAATTTGCAAAAATTTGGCACTTCATTCCTAAAATGTCAACAGACCTCATCAGTGTGAGCGCTCGCTCCTCTTATTAGTTTAATATGCCTTCAAAGTAAATGTGCACTAAGTGGGAGGAAGGCGTGTTTGCTCAGACATTCCTAACGGGCGGTAGTTCACAACATGCCCTCATGGGCCGCAAGGCAGGGGTATATATAGGCCCCCTATAAAATTTCACTCACGTTCTAGGCAGGGGCCTACGGGGAGATCGGCAAGGGAGCACTTTTCCAGAGCACACTCAGAACTCAATCCGAGGGAGGAATTTCATACCGGGGCTGGCTTTTCATGCTTTTCTGGGCTGTATTTATAGTGACTGAGGTCAGGGTGGCAGCGGCATGCGGGGTGGCCGTCTTCAACCTAGCCATGTTAAGTGATACTGAGGACACGGGGGGCGGAGTCACGGCATGTCATGTCATTCCATTCTAAATCTAAAGCTCTCTGTATACAACAACAGTAGAGCGGCCTCGAGCTGCAAAAACAAAGTGTGGACATCAGCCTCTTCGAAGAGACCACCAGCCTCGCCCCTTTGAATTCTGGACTCGGAGTGGGTTTCCTGACATAAGCCTGCAAGCCAATCGAACAGATATTAGTAAATTAAGGATTGCATAGCATGTCACCACATGACATGTGTGCATTTAAAATGTGATGAAAAGAGCAACAGAGATCAATACAGCAAGCACTCTAGACCAGTTCTGATCCAGCAGCAATCGCTCATATTAAATGGCATTAAGGCACACTGTGCCTATACCAATCCATACAACACATGTAGGCTTAACCGGAATCGTGATACAAAATCCACTAAAAATAAGGAACATTATTTCAGAACTCCACAGAGCATACATCTGTACTGGAGAGCCTCAGTCATCCTGTTGGCTGGGCTTGGGCTAATGCTGGCGGAAAAGCAGTAGTACTATGTTATTCTAGCAAAAGCACTGGGCCCCCGAGAGCCAATCACAGTAGAATAACGTTAAGAGGCTCAAGCGCCATGGAAGACAAAACAAGAGGAACACTATCAACAGAGAGAACAGTACTGTATGAGACATCTCCACAATGGGGAAGGATGACCTATTAGGGAGGACACGGCATGTTTCACTTACTTATGCATACATCCATCCATCCATTATCCAACCCGCTCATCCCAATCGGGGTCACAGGATGCTGGAGCCTATCCCAGCAGTCATTAGGCAACAGGCGGAGAGACACCCTGGAACGGCCCACAATCCATCACAGGGCCCATACACACACACACACACACACACACACACACACACACACACACACACACACTCATACCTACGGACAATTTAGTATGGCCGATCCACCTGATCTACATGTCTTTGGACTCTGGGAGGAAACCAGAGCACCCGAAGGAAACCCACGCAGACACGGGGAGAACATGCAAACTCCACACTGAGGATGACCCACGATGATCCCCAAGGTTGGACAACCCCGGGGTTTGAACACAGGACCCTCTTGCTGTGAGGCACCCACGCTAACCACTGCGCCACCGTGCCGCCTCCCATATATATATAGATATATATATATCTATATATAGATATATAGATATATAGATATTGATATTCTGCTCATTAGTTCAGCACTTTTTTCAATACCATTGATGGTTTTCGAAAAAAAATTATATATATACACTACCGTTCAAAAGTTTGAGATCACCCAAACAATTTTGTGTTTTCCATGAAAAGTCACACTTATTCACCACCATATGTTGTGATATGAATAGAAAATAGAGTCAAGACATTGACAAGGTTAGAAATAATGATTTGTATTTGAAATAAGATTTTTTTTACATCAAACTTTGCTTTCGTCAAAGAATCCTCCATTTGCAGCAATTACAGCATTGCAGACCTTTGGCATTCTAGCTGTTAATTTGTTGAGGTAATCTGGAGAAATTGCACCCCACGCTTCCAGAAGCAGCTCCCACAAGTTGGATTGGTTGGATGGGCACTTCTTGCGTACCATACGGTCAAGCTGCTCCCACAACAGCTCAATGGGGTTCAGATCTGGTGACTGCGCTGGCCACTCCATTACCGATAGAATACCAGCTGCCTGCTTCTGCTCTAAATAGTTCTTGCACAATTTGGAGGTGTGTTTAGGGTCATTGTCCTGTTGTAGGATGAAATTGGCTCCAATCAAGCGCTGTCCACTGGGTATGGCATGGCGTTGCAAAATGGAGTGATAGCCTTCCTTATTCAGAATCCCTTTTACCCTGTACAAATCTCCCACCTTACCAGCACCAAAGCAACCCCAGACCATCACATTACCTCCACCATGCTTAACAGATGGCGTCAGGCATTCTTCCAGCATCTTTTCATTTGTTCTGCGTCTCACAAACGTTCTTCTTTGTGATCCAAACACCTCAAACTTGGATTCATCCGTCCACAACACTTTTTTCCAGTCTTCCTCTGTCCAATGTCTGTGTTCTTTTGCCCATCTTAATCTTTTTCTTTTATTGGTCAGTCTCAGATATGGCTTTTTCTTTGCCACTCTGCCCTGAAGCCCAGAATCCCGCAGCCGCCTCTTCACTGTAGATGTTGACACTGGTGTTTTGCGGGTACTATTTAATGAAGATGCCAGTTGGGGACCTGTGAGGCGTCTGTTTCTCAAACTAGAGACTCTAATGTACTTATCTTCTTGCTCAGTTGTGCAACGCGGCCTCCCACTTCTTTTTCTACTCTGGTTAGAGCCTGTTTGTGCTGTCCTCTGAAGGGAGTAGTACACACCGGTGTAGGAAATCTTCAATTTCTTAGCAATTTCTCGCATGGAATAGCCTTCATTTCTAAGAACAAGAATAGACTGTCGAGTTTCAGATGAAAGTTCTCTTTTTCTGGCCATTTTGAGCGTTTAATTGACCCCACAAATGTGATGCTCCAGAAACTCAATCTGCTCAAAGGAAGGTCAGTTTTGTAGCTTCTGTAACGAGCTAAACTGTTTTAGGTTGTGTGAATATGATTGCACAAGGGTTTTCTAACCATCAATTAGCCTTCTGAGCCAATGAGCAAACACATTGTACCATTAGAACACTGGAGTGATGGTTGCTTGAAATGGGCCTCTATACACCTATGTAGATATTGCACCAAAAACCAGACATTTGCAGCTAGAATAGTCATTTACCACATTAGCAATGTATAGAGTGTATTTCTTTAAAGTTAAGACTAGTTTAAAGTTATCTTCATTGAAAAGTACAGTGCTTTTCCTTCAAAAATATGGACATTTCAATGTGATCCCAAACTTTTGAACGGTAGTGTATATATACACACATATATACACATTGATCAGCCAAAACATTAAAACCACCTGCCTAATATTGTGTTATTGTGTAGGTCCCCCTCATGCCGCCAAAACAGCTCTGTCCCATCGAGGCATGGACTCCACAAGACCTCTGCAGCTGTCCTCTGGTATCTGGCACCAAGCTGTTAGCAGCAGATCCTGTAAGTCCTGTAAGCTGCGAGGTGGGGCCTTGTATCGGACTGGTTTTTCCTGCACATCCCGCAGATGTGGACCACGGCCCCTGCCTGGAGCTGCGCATGAGGCGGAAACGCTGAGGGTGGTCTTACAGGATGCGGAAGTGGGGAGGGCTAAGCTAACTGCTAACACATGCAGACCGGCGGTTCCGACAGTCATGCTGGCTGGCGTTCGTTGCCTTGGACAGTGATTTTTTTTTTGTTTAGTTTGGATATATGTGTTAGTTTGGATATGTGTGTTCTTGTAGTTTTTGGATGTGTTTTTGTCTTTGTGTTGTACTGCTGTGGGCTGGGGGAAACGGCATTTTGTTTCATTTCATGTACCCAAGTGCATGAAGTGAAATGACAAATAAAGTGTTCCTGAGTCCTGATTCCTGAGATGCTCGATCGGACTGAGAATTTGGAGGCCAAGGCAACACCTTGAACTTTTTGTCATGTTCCTCAAACCATTCCTGAACATTTTTTTGCAGTGCGGCAGGGCGCATTACCCTGCTGAAAGAGGCTACTGCCATTAGGGACTACTGTTGCCATGAAGGGGTGTACTTCGTCTGAAACAATGTTTAGGAAGGTGGTACATGTCTAAGTAACATCCACATGAATGCCAGGATGCAAGGTTTCCCAGCAGAACATTGCCCAGAGCATCACACTGCCTCTGCCAGCTTGCCTTCTTCCCATAGTGCATCCTGGTGCCATCTCTTCCCCAGGTAAACGAAGCACATGCACCCAGCTGTCCACATGACGTAAAAGAAAACATGGTTCATCAGACCAGGCCACCTTCTTCCATTACTCCATGGTCCAGTTCTGATGCTCACGTGCCCATTGTAGGTGCTTTCGGCAGTGGACAGGGGTCATCATGGGCACTCTGACTGGTCTGCAGCTACACAGGTCCATTAACAACAAGCTGTGATGCACTGTGTGTCCTGACACCTGTCTATCATAGCCAGCATTAACTTTTTCAGCAATTTGAGCTACAGTAGCTCTTCTGTGGGATCAGACCAGACAGGCTAGGCTTCTCTCCCCACATGCATCAGTGAGCCTTAGGCGTCCATGACCCTGTCACCGGTTCAACGGTTGTCCTTCCTTGGACCACTTTTACTGACCACTGCATACCGGGAACACCCCACAAGACCTGTCATTCTGGAGATGCTCTGACGCTTTACATTACGTGCATGTAATAAGTGTTAGTTATTAGGTAATGAGGCTCTTACATGTCCTTACAAAATGCTTAACTTTATTATGTGTTAGTACGACTACAGAAGTGTTAATGATAGCGTCATAAACACGTTTTCGGCCACTAGGTGGCGCTTGCAAATATGCAAAACACTCTTTCACATTCGTTTTAGGTTGTAAATCCAGCCTGCATAAAAGTTTACACGTAGCAACTAAGGACCCTAATGATTAAAAGTTATTAAAAAATTTGATAGCCCACAAATTTCTCAACTTGTGACTTATAAGGGCCTTATTACCTATTAACTAACACTTATTATAGTCTTATTAACGGATAATAATTTTAAAAAGCATTTTATAAAGACTTATAAGGGCCTTATTACATATTAACTAACACTTATTACATGCACTTAATGTAAAGCGTTACCATGTACATACACACAGCCTCGTTTATGGGAGCTTGTCACCTTGTCATTTACATGGTAGGTTTTTAAAATAGGGTTTGCAGCATGTTGTATGAATACGAAGCAAAAGTAATTAGGTTAGTAAGAGTAAGAGAATGTCATTGCGTCATTGAATAACACATAACACACTCCCGTGCCACAGGAAATGACTACATTTTAACATCGGTCATTCATGTAGTTACATAACAAGCGATTCAAACATGATGGTCAGAACAGAAACAACTTGTGTCTCAAAGCAGCATTAGGCCTGCTCCACTCCAAGTGCACCGGGACATACCTTCATCCCTATAGCACGCCACCGACATGAATTGTCATATATAGGCAAGAAGGAGATGATTTATCCCTGTATGTGCAAAGCTGATTGTAAACCTCCCCTCACCTGTGGAAACGAGAGCAGGGCCACACTGGCCGGAGTCGGCCTGCAAAACTTCAACATAGCTATGCAGTTTAAACGGGTATTTAATTTGGCGTTTTATTTTTAAACTTCTCGGTTGGCTGGGAAATCGTGTCTATCGGCAAGATGTGATATGTACCTTGCCCTTTCTGACTCTGAAGTGGAAACCGAGCTATCGCCTGTCTAACACTACCCCTGCTGAACCAATTAGTGTAAATGATCCTCATTTCCACTGGTAGGTAACACAACACAGATTATCATTATGTGCTACGGTGACTTGTGTGGTCTCTTCCTGTGCCATGAATCATTAAGCAGGTGAGTGTAACCCAAACGGACAGCTGGTTATCTCTCAGGGTGAGGGCTGGCCATCTGATGCTACCGACCCAACTCCCAGACTGCAAAGACACTGCTCAGATTGGTAACCCTCCATTAAGGAATGTAGCGCAAGACCTTTCTAGATAAATGTATTGTTAAAAAAACTTTTAATTTTGCATTCTACATAGGTAGAAATATGAAAGGAGCATCCAGAGACGAGTACTGACCTATATCACAGAAATGGATACGGTCACAGGAACAGGTGACTAACGTCCTGAATTTTTTGGCAAAGACCATGCCGCTGCATCCTCTTACTACACTTAATTCATTTTAGCACTTTGCTAAGAAACGTGCCGCGTCAGCGCCACCCGGCAAGAGGGAAAACTATCGGGGGAAAAAATGTTCAGAGAACGTTCTTTGCAACATTGGCTGTCATGGCAAAACTGAAATGTTTAGTTGTAGAGTGGGCTTATGGAGAGATGCAACTGACCACCCGTCTCATCTCCGACCGAGAGGAGACGACACACGCTCGCACATGCACACCAAAAACTATAAAAACATTACCTACATCGTGCTAAAATTAGCTTCCTAAATGCACCTGCGCACAATTAATGTGGAAACCTCATCTTATCTAAAACGCCTGCCTCTCTCTCACGGTAACCCATGGCAACTGCTTCTGTGTACACAGAAATCTTGGACGGCCCCGCTGCTTTCAGCCTGGGACTGCGCGCCACTATTGGCTAACTCACACTGAGTGAGTGAATGGCTTGGCTATCAATAATGCACGTCACTTACCTTCGGTGCATTCTTGAGCTCACTTTGAGGTAAGCACAGCTAGAGACTCAGCCTGCCTTCAGTCCACAAGCAGATGTCAAGAAAAACCTTTGCTCATCTTGGTAAGTGACAACTTTTTACTTTTTACTGTCCTCCGATGACTTTCGGGTGTCACTAAAACGTATGCTTCTTAATTAAAGTATATGGGGAATATTAAACAAAGAAGTCAATTGTGCCAAATCATGCTCTCTGTAACCTAAAAAAAAAAGTTATGAGCAGTGAAAAGGACTACCAGACAGTCTTTTTTTTGGTAATATTTGGAAATATACTTGTACCTAATTAGCCTATATACGCTAATGAAAAAAACTCACAGGAAATAATTCAGCACGATCTACATTATCAGCTGTATGTAGGAGATTTAACATCGTTTGCTGATATAATGTATTTCCAGTGTCTTTAAATACATTTACACAGTTATGATTAATACAGTTAACGCAGTTATATAACACAGGATACTGCACTGAGCCCAAAATAATGTTCATGCACTGAAACATAAATACATATATGTTGGGAAATGCAAGTCTATTTTCTGCACTGTAATCAAATGACCAGGGGAACCCTGAGTGGAGTCAGAAATGGAGTTAATTGGCTCCACCCTAACAGCCACCTACACCCGGCCCAAAACCAGCCACTTCCTTCCCGCCATCTCCACCATGGCGTCCAGCTACCGCAGCCCCCAGCCGGCCTTGACCATGAGCCCCAGTGCCAACCAGTGGAGGACCAACAGCTACTTTAAGCCCGGCAGTGCTATCCCATCTCTTTCCTCCACGCACAGAGAAAACTTGGACCTGGTTCGCGCCAAGACCATATTTTACCCGTCCAACAGGACTGCCTTGACCACTCGCTATACCCCTGACGACTGGTATAAGTCCAACCAGAGCAACTACAGGGAATCCGAATCGTCCCGAAACAGCGCAGAGAGACTGAGGAGAGACACCATCAGGCTCATACAGGATAAGGAGCAGCTGACGAGACGCACTCAAGAAAACACCAGTAAAACGATCGGGGAGCGCCTCAACGACATCGGCTTCTGGAAGTCTGAACTGAGCCACGAGATCGACAACATGGTGACAGAGATAGCAGCTCTCAGCGAGGTCAAGAGGAGGCTGGAGAGAGCTCTGGCAGAGACGGAGGGACCCCTGCAGGTAAAGAGTTAATGAACAGTGTGTGTGTGTGTGTGTGTGTGTGTGTGTGTGTGTGTGTGTGTGTGTGTGTGTGCGTGCGTGCGTGTGTGTGTGCGTGTGTAATGATCCTTGAACATTCCTTTAGTCGTATGTCGTGTCTGCAACTGTGCTCCTAACTGTTTTTGAAAGAAAAAACAAGGTCAAACTGTTTCCTTAAATTTCAGAATTTCTTAGAAGCCTTCTGATCCAGCGCATCCATTTCATTATCTATGGTCACACAGTTTTGTCTGGGGCAGCGGTTTGATTGTGGGAACAGTCACTTTTTCATCCTTGGTATCACTTTAGATCAAAGGCAGTTCCTTCAAACTGCTCAAGCGCCTATGGGTCAAATACGGCCTCATTAAAATCCCTTTCCGGGCAACCTTACACAGAACAAACCAGTACTGGTCATTCGGGTGACCCGGGATCCTTTGGGGCATGGCGGTACGGTCATTTTGGTGCAGCCTGAGATCTGGTGACGAGGAAGACTCTCTAGGAGAAGATCGGGTAGCAACAGGCTTCCTCGGGGACTACTATCGGTACCTGAAACTGGAGAATAGAGCGTTTTGCATTGCACTGCAGAAACACATGCACGCGGGCACGCGCACTCTGTCACTCTAACCACTGTTACTAATAGTGACTCATTAATAATGACGTTACAGTTAAAGAAACTATTGCTCATAAAATGACTTGTAACGTTGCTGTAAAAGGCTTTTTGTTATTATTTGTGTCATGATTACTTTTTAAACAGGTATCCCAAGAGTGTCTCTACCACCGGGAGAAGCGGATGTCCATCGACCTTGTACGCGACGGGGTGGAGAAAGACCTTATAAAGGTAATATCATATTGTCAGCGTGTTTGCGCTGTATGAGTGACCCTGCGATGCTGATTCTCGTCTTAAGAACGATCGTATGCCCTGTTTCGCCTGTGCCGCGGATAGGAGGTGGAGGTCGTCAAGTCCTGCCAGGAGAGGATGAGGCGGCATCTGGACAGAGCCATCACTCAACTAGCGTGAGTCTGGACTCAACAGCCCAAAGACAAGAGACGTAATGACAACACAACAAAATGTCCTCTCTGATATGACCATATATCATGCAATCATATGATCGCCATCACACATAAAAAAAATTACACGAGTAGCGATACTCCTCACAAGATGATCAATATACATTCTCTTTTAGATTTTGATTCATCTTCCAGCTCACTGATGATTGACATATAAACAACATTGTGGTATACAAACCAATTCCTCTATTACACAGGAGGTTAAAACAACCGTCCCACCAACGGTTTGGTAACGAACTCTTCTCCTGCGTAATTTTGTATTTCAGTCATCATAGCTACGGCGTGTGGGTTTCCTTACAGGTCAAACCGAGCAGCCCAGCATGAGCTGGAGAGGGACATTAATGACAAAATGACGGCCCAGAGGATAGACGACAGGTGTCACCATCTGAGGAACGCATCCGACAGCATCAGCTATTACCGAGGGATCGAAAGACTCGACCCCTCGTGAGTTTGGTTACCCGCTGCATTTAACAGCCACTGATTTGTGGAGACTTTGAGATGTACTGTATTAATAAAGCAATATTGGCGGCGCGGTGGCGCAGTGGTTAGCGCGGTCGCCTCACAGCAAGAAGGACCTGGGTTCAAGCCCCGGGGTAGTTTAACCTGGGTGGGTCGCCACGGGTCGTCCTCTGTGTGGAGTTTGCATGTTCTCCCCATGTCTGTGTGGGTTTCCTCCAGGGGCTCCAGTTTCCTCCCACAGTCCAAAGACATGTAGTTCAGGTGAATCGGCCATACTAAATTGGCCCTAGGTATGAATGTGTGTGTGTGTGTGTGTGTGTGTGTGTGTGTGTGTGTGTGTGTGTGTGTGTGTGTGTGTGTGTGTGTGTGTGTGTGTGTGTGTGTGTCAGCCCTGTGATGGCCTGGCGGCCTGTCCAGGGTGTCTCCCCGCCTGCCGCCCAATGACTGCTGGGATAGGCTCCAGCATCTCTGCGACCCTGAGAGCAGGATAAGCGGTTCAGATAATGGATGGATGGATGGACCCCCTTGGGAGCATCTACATACATTTTCTCATGGTATTTTCACCAAACTAGGTAAAACAGCATATAATGTGTAATGTTTGGTATGCTTCTAGTATTTAAAAGTGCCCCTTATGAGGCATTAGTCTCCTTCACGTGGTGTTTCTTGGATACCTGGCCTGTAAGACTTCATCATACTATAGGACACGTATAAAAACAGTCCTGTAGAGCAATAAATCAGAATCAAAAACATCTTCAGTTTTACCGGTCGCACTTTAAAATACAGCATACTTTGTGAAGGGTTTGCTGGTGTGAAGTACAACATCTTAGTTACTGTATTAATGTTAATAACTCATTTATTAATGCACTTTAAATCAGTAGTAAGATTGTATAATGCATTAACAAAGAATTTTTGGGTTGACAGCCCATGCAGGGAAGGGTCTCCATAGACATTCTTGTGGAAACCATGTAATTCAATGAAGATAGCCAAACCATTGTATGGCAGTCTCACTGAGCACTACCTAACTTTAACCCATAATGTCAACCAATGCCTAACTTTAACCCTAAACGTAACCACTACCTAACTTTAACCTTCAACTAAACCTAATAACTGTTACTTAAGCCATGTTGTTACATCGTAAAAAAAAAAAAAACGCAAACATTTTTGCATATGCATTGCACAACATATTCAAGTCATGATCTTTGTGCGCTGCTCGCTGAGAATGGGAATCGCCAGTCATGTGGTTTCTGAGAGAACATCTATGGATACTCTCCTTCATATTGATAAAATATGGGCTCTAACCTGGCAATCCAAAAAGTAATTTTTATCAATGCATTACAACATCTTACAATTTATGCTAATTGATTATTATTGAACTCAATTATTGATGGTGTTGAGTAGTTAAAGACCATTAAATGAGTTAATGACCCTGAGTTAATGAGTTAATGACCATTGATAAAGTAATTAGTAACCACTCAAAAACCATTCATAGGGCATCCGGGTGGTGTGGCAGTCTAGTCCATCGCTTACAAACATGGGGATTAGTGGTTTGAATCCCCGTATTACCTCTGGCTTGGTCGGGCATCCCTACAGACACAATTGGCCGTGTCTGCGGGTGGGAAGCCAGATGCGGGTATGTGTCCTGGTCGCTGCACTAGCACCTCCTCTGGTGGGTCCGGGCGCCTGTTCGGGGGGGAGGGGGAACTGGGGGGAATAGCGTGATCCTCCCATGCACTACGTCCCCCTGACGAAACTCCTCACTGTCAGGTGAAAAGAAGCGGCTGGCGACTCCACATGTATCAGAGGAGGCATGTGGTAGTCTGCAGCCCTCCCCGGATCGGCAGAGAAGGTGGAGCAGCAACTGGGATGGTTAGAAAGAGTGAAGTAATTGGCCAAGTACAATTTGGAGAAAAAGGAGGGGGAAAAATGCACACAAAAAAAAACCATTCATAAAGCAAGCAACATTTTATTTATACAGCCCTTTTAAAAACATACAGTTACAAAGTGTTTTACACTCAATACACAAAATACAAATAAATACATAAAATAAATTGAATGAATATAAAGATATGGCTTAGGGAGTAACAGACCAAGCTAAAAACGAAACAAAACAGAAGGCAGGGGCGGGAATCTATAAAAAGGCTTGCCTGAAAAGATATTCAGCCCATCTAATGGATTGAGGAAGATTATTGCAGAGGCTTGGGGCTAAAACTGCAAAGGCGCAGCCACCTTGTGTTCTGCAGTTGGAGCGAGGGATGGATAAAAGACCAAGGTTTGAGGATCAGAGTGGCGGGGAAGTGGAATGAGAAGATCAGAAGTGTAACTGGGGGCAAGATCATGTAGTGCTTTAAATGTAATCAATAAGATCTTACAGGTTATTCTGAATTTTACAGGGAGCCGATGGAGGAATGGAAGAACAGGGGTAATATGGGACCTACGGCTAGTTCTAGCAGCTGCATTGTGAACCAACTGTAGACCATTTAAAGTAGCTTGGTTGAGGCCAGAGTCGAGGGAGTTACAGGAATCCAGACGGGGTGAAAGCGTGCCTTATTGTATCGTGATGCCTATTCATTTCTAATTTGTTTTGTCAGGCTCTCGCTGCCCGACTCATGGTCGAAGTTCACAGATGACAACATCCTGCACTCTCAGAGTCAGCGGGCCACTTCCCACAAGCTGAGGGACGAGATAGAGGTCTTGCTGAACGCCACGTCCAATGAGATGTGGAGCCAGTTCAACAACGTCAATGTAGCTTTCACAAACCGCATATCAGAAACTGCTGATGCCAAGAACAGCCTGCAGGCCCATCTAGCTAAGGTGGCCGCTGAGTGCCCTCACACTCTAACCTTTCCATTTGTCATTTCCCTCAAATCAAGAGATTGCTTTTTTTGGGGGTTCATCTGCTGCATAACTAGCTAGTTGACTAATGCATTATCTTGTGAGAATGAGACATTATACAGATTGGGATGCAATGATTAATAATGACATCAGGGACACAGTGACACGATTTCAAGTATATTCGGGTGAAAGAGAAAATATTTGCTTTGCTCTTCCGGTGGTTAATGCAGTTTGCCATCTAATATGAGGAGATATATATTGTATACTGTTGGAAGACCATGTGAGTGTTTGAAATGGTTCCTCTTTTCTAGGTTTACAACATACCAGGGCTATATTCAGCGCCATCTGCCATAATTGCGTTACGGATCGTGACAGTCAAACTCAACAAACTCTGTATACTGTTAAATAGTCCAGTTAGAAGAAATGACCTGAAATAGATGCCTCTTTCATTGCTTGTGCCATCATCTCCCCTCTGCCCTCGGCATCTACAATGGGTCCCATTGTTAGATGAGTTAATTGTAGGGCTCATAGTCTGAATCCACATCAGCTGTTGGGTAGGCTGGGCAGACCTTTGTTATGTGAGGCACACGGTCTTTAATAAACCTCGACCGGTGTGTAGTTCTGAGGGGTGGTAATTCTCTGACATTATATCTTCGCGTCATATGGAAAAGACGGCAGACATTAGCGCCGTGCTCGAAAATATTGCTTACAATAGATGTACTGAATACTACTAAGAGAGTCATTTAAATATTGGAAATTGTATTTTCATTCCAAATATAATCAACAAAATAACCAGTATTTTCATCCCTTATTATATTATGTAATGGTAACAACTCCTAAAAGACCAGAGCAAGATGAAAATAGAAGTTTGACATTACATTGATAGTTGATGCTGCCATAGCTGCTTTGCTGCAAACATACGCGCAAATGTAACAGCAAATTCACATTTATGCAATGTGAAAAACCCGCTCACGTACAACAGAAAACTTTAATCACCGAGTTTGATACACTAAATTTTACACATGGACATTGAATATTGCTCTGCATGATGTAAATGCATCATTACATCCCATGAATATAAATAGAAAAAGGAAAAACACTGTGCTGCATCGTCTTATCAGATGAGGTTGCACACAAATCAGGTTAAAAAAATAAAATAAGGCACTACACTATCTTAGAGTTGTCTCTGCCTCATCAACAGAGAGCAACATTTCTTCTCATCCCCAAGTTAAACATCATAATTTTTAAATGATTTTCATTAAAACCTTAATGGCCCAACATGTTTTTTTTCATTAGTCTGTTCGCATTTCATATCTTACCATGTTCACTGTCATCAGATGGGATCTCCCAGGCGTAGGGTGAAGTGGTCTGTGATTGCTGTCCCAGGGACAGAGTCAATGTGCCAATTCCCCCATTTAATAATTTAGAGTAAAATAAAGGTGATAGGAAAACTAATCCTTTCCTTAAGATGGCGGCGCGAACTCGCATTTGCAGCGGGCTCAACCAGTACTGTCCATGCAGTCTTTGTCCACATCTGCATCTAAGTTTGTGTCTTCGTTTGATGGCTGGGAGAGCTGGCGTTGGATCGGCTGGGAGAGCTTGGTCTGCTGCGTCCTGTGGGCCCAGAGACCACAGCCCCGACCGGAGCTGCACCCGAGGAGGAAACACCGAGGGCAGTCTGACAGGATGCGGAAGCGGGGCAGGCTAAGCTAACTGCTAGCTCATGCAGACCGGCAGTTCCAATAACACCAAGGGTGGTCTGGCGGCAGCCTCGCCTAGCGTTGACTGTGGTGTTTTTGGTGTCATCGTGTGGAGCGTGGAGTGTGGGGAGGTGTGTTGGTAGTATCTGGCTGGACAGCTATTGTTGGATTGGCTGTGGGAGCCTGGTCTTCTGCGTCCTGTGGGCCCAGGGACCATAGCCCTGACCGGAGCTGCACCCAAACAGGAAGCACCGAGGGCAGTCTGACAGGACGCGGTAGCGGGGCACTCTAAGCTCACTGCAGTCCATGCAGACCAGCAGTTCTAACAGTCATCCTGGCTAGCGTTGGTTCTCTTCGACAGCGATTTCTTTTGTTGTTGCTTAGTTTGGATATATGGGTTTAATTTGGGTATATGTGTTTACTTTGGATATGTGTTCTAGTTTGGATATGTGTGTTCTTGTAGTTTTTGGATATGTGTTTTTGTCTTTGTGTTACACTGCTGTGGGCTGGGGGAAACGATATTTCATTTAATTTCATGTATGCAAGTACATGAAGTGAAATGACAAAGTGTCCCTGATTCCTGTCTTTTTCTTGTGTACATTTTTGAGCCAATTGTTCCCATTTCACCTGTACAATTCAGTGATATCCTCAGTCAAATGTTCAGCAATTTTTTCATTTTTTAGACTATTTTACTATTCCCTTTCTCAAACCTCTTGGCACAGACTCTGCAAGAGATCTTCCAGACAGAGATGCTGATTGAGTCCCTGAAAAAGGCCCTAAAAGATAAGGAGTGCCCGCTGAAAGTGGCCCAAACTAGGCTGGAGGAAAGGATCCGCAGGCCTAATGTGGAGCTGTGCAGAGACAGCCCACATTACCGGTAAAGTGGCAATGCGACCACGACTGCATTGCAATAGTTAAATTTACATTTTCAGAGTAAAGGTGTTTCTGCAGACATTTTCATAGAAGTTACCCCACTCAGTAAGACGTAAGAACAAAGCTGGCGCTGAATTCATAGTTTAAAGTTCCACCACACTGTAACCACCGAATATCTTTTCTATTTTACGTGGGTTTTTTTTCTTCTTTAAGTCAGTAGTAATCTGCCTGTCTTCCATCCTTCCCTGTTCAGACTGGTGAGTGAGGTGAGGGAGATCGAGGACACCATCCAGAAGCTTCAGGAGAGGTTGATGGAGGCTGAAAACACCCTGCACATGCTGGTCAAGACCAAAGTCTCCCTGGAGCATGACCTGTCTATCAAAGGCAACTCTCTCTTCTTGGACCAGGAGAAGTGCATGAGCATGCGCAAGAGTTTCCCTAGCACGCCACGTCTGGTGGGCTACACATGAGACAGTCACTGTAAAGTGAACCTTGTGAGGACAGGGGAGGTGGTGTAAATGTGTTCAGTGTTAACTGTTTAGCAATTTGAGGGGGAGTGGGATGATTTGGTTGCAGCGGCCACTGGCCAGTACAGGGCGCTGGGGCGCTGCCCCCTTCAAATATCAAGAGATGAAAATCTACTTAAACATGTTAAATATAATGTAGTTGTATAATGCAAATAATTATGAAATAAAAGTGTTTTTCAGTCTGTGAGCGCCTATCAGCAGCCAGTAAATACTGGTTCCAAATGGTATTTGGTTGATTTCTGTCTGAATATATATATATTCTTCCTGGGTGAGGGGCGCCGGAAACGATACCTTATGTAAGCCCTCAAACTTTTGGCGAGCAGGTGACCTGAGGCTGCTGTCTAATTGGTTTCTTCAGATTTTCTATGGGGCACAGTTCTGTGTGCCCCAGACACTCCCACTTTCATTGGCAGCGAATTGGTATTGTTTTAGTGTTTTTTGATCTAATGTGATTGGACAATTCTCATTGCTGTCAATCATGTTCAAACCCACCACGACGCCTTGTCTCGACTGTCAATCATCCACCGTCTATGAACCCTGATCAAATCTATAGGCTACGTTGTCCTTCTTAATAACTCTGTGACTGTGTGGACATTAAAGCAGCTGTCAGGTGTGCTGCGCCAAGGTAAATTACACCCCCCCCCCCCCAAAAAAAATGTTTTAGCACCAGCCACCACTGTTTGGTTATCTTTGAGGAACTTTCATCCAGTGATGTCAAAATATACATAGTAAACTATGGATTATGTGAATTATATAATGAAACATGCACTCTCACTAGCGTGTATCTTACATTATGGCTAGACCTCTAAGGTTTTCTTGTCATTTTGGGGATCTCAGAAAACATCCAAATTCATTTATTTTTTTGCCTATGGCAAAAATTAATAGGGTTTTTTGGATCCTGTTTGCCAGTCATTTTGCTTTTAAAATATATTGAGCAATTTAAGTTGAAATTTCATATTTAACATGTTAGTGAATTGTTAAGTATGTCCCTAACCAGGCTATGAGCAGGATCACTAGTAGTGTCATGCATGAGCCACTGGTAGATGCCAAGAGGACGTCAAATACATACTATACTAAGCTAACAATCACTAGCGATTTCTTGATACCAATCCAAAAATGCATGAGAGCAATCCTCTAAAGCGAAGAGTCAAGCAAAAGGCGATTATTTTACACCCAGATCCATTTTTACATTGGTTGGAAACAGAGTTGGACCCAAAATACCTTATCTGGGCATAAAACTGACAGCACACTTTAGAGGTCTGTTGAGGAAACAGTTTGGAATTTGATGCCCTAGTCAAAACTTGTGATTATTATTCATGACAAAAAGAGGAGGCAACTATTTCAAACAAAACAAAGAAGCATTTTTTACAATCCTATCAGAGACAATTTGTGTGGTTAGATTCGCGGCATAGAACTGAATGTTGTCCCTGAAACACGCATTGGGAACCGAACAGGTTACACTTGAGAGTAACACATTAGGAGCCTTATTCGAAATTCACCCCTATTTACCTTGATCGACCCGCTCAGGCTAAGATTTAATTTTCTGGTTTCAACAATCTGCTAGCCTAGATGTTTGCGCCACCAGCACTATCAATATTTTAGTCCTTTGGATATTGAGAAGGTCAATGGTGTACTCTAGGAGTCAAAGTTGAGCATCAATATTTGCTTTGACTCAAGTATGAACAAACAGTTACTGAAGTGTCCATGGTGTCTGGAGCAGAGGTAGCTGCCCAGGGTTCACCAGCTGTGACAGCATCCACAAAAGTGACTTGTGACACCCCCTTCACCAAGTCCGCCGTGACTCTTAACACTATGGCGTCTATCTGCAACCAGCTATAAACACTTGATCTACAATCTGAAGTTTTGACACCATGTAGAGCAGTATTGTCCCGACTAGAGTGACGGGGGCCAGGCCTGAGCATGGGTAGGATGTGTCTTTGCTCTGTGCTACATGAGAGATGGACCCTGAGCCGGTGGAAGGCAAACAGAAGTCCTGGAAGCAGATGTGATGTAATCTTCAAACAAACGGCCTGGATTGGGGTTTACAGCACGGCTGTAGAGGAAAACAAATACGCATACAAATACAAATACATGTATTTGAAAGCTTGCTCAGATGTGTCAGTGCAAACTGACCTGAATGTCACCTTTGGTTGGCAATGATGAGTACGGGCCTGCACCGCCTATGTTTGTAGCTCTCAGTGAGAAGCTAATGATAAGGTTTTAGGCTGCACAGTTTGATCTGGTGCACACAGTGTGTATATATAAAATGCTATATATAATATATATATTTATAGAGAGAGAGAGAGAGAGAGAGAGAGAGAGAGAGAGAGAGAGAGAGAGAGAGAGAGAGAGAGGGAGAGAGAGCATTTTCCCTACTGTTGAGTGTTTCTTTTAACAAAGTTATATATATACACTACCGTTCAAAAGTTTGGGATCACCCAAACAATTTTGTGTTTTCCATGAAAAGTCACACTTATTCACCACCATATGTTGTGAAATGAATAGAAAATAGAGTCAAGACATTGACAAGGTTAGAAATAATGATTTGTATTTGAAATAAGATTTTTTTTACATCAAACTTTGCTTTCGTCAAAGAATCCTCCATTTGCAGCAATTACAGCATTGCAGACCTTTGGCATTCTAGCTGTTAATTTGTTGAGGTAATCTGGAGAAATTGCACCCCACGCTTCCAGAAGCAGCTCCCACAAGTTGGATTGGTTGGATGGGCACTTCTTGCATACCATACGGTCAAGCTGCTCCCACAACAGCTCAATGGGGTTCAGATCTGGTGACTGCGCTGGCCACTCCATTACCGATAGAATACCAGCTGCCTGCTTCTGCTCTAAATAGTTCTTGCACAATTTGGAGGTGTGTTTAGGGTCATTGTCCTGTTGTAGGATGAAATTGGCTCCAATCAAGCGCTGTCCACTGGGTATGGCATGGCGTTGCAAAATGGAGTGATAGCCTTCCTTATTCAGAATCCCTTTTACCCTGTACAAATCTCCCACCTTACCAGCACCAAAGCAACCCCAGACCATCACATTACCTCCACCATGCTTAACAGATGGCGTCAGGCATTCTTCCAGCATCTTTTCATTTGTTCTGCGTCTCACAAACGTTCTTCTTTGTGATCCAAACACCTCAAACTTGGATTCATCCGTCCACAACACTTTTTTCCAGTCTTCCTCTGTCCAATGTCTGTGTTCTTTTGCCCATCTTAATCTTTTTCTTTTATTGGTCAGTCTCAGATATGGCTTTTTCTTTACCACTCTGCCCTGAAGCCCAGAATCCCGCAGCCGCCTCTTCACTGTAGATGTTGACACTGGTGTTTTGCGGGTACTATTTAATGAAGATGCCAGTTGGGGACCTGTGAGGCGTCTGTTTCTCAAACTAGAGACTCTAATGTACTTATCTTCTTGCTCAGTTGTGCAACGCGGCCTCCCACTTCTTTTTCTACTCTGGTTAGAGCCTGTTTGTGCTGTCCTCTGAAGGGAGTAGTACACACCGGTGTAGGAAATCTTCAATTTCTTAGCAATTTCTCGCATGGAATAGCCTTCATTTCTAAGAACAAGAATAGACTGTCGAGTTTCAGATGAAAGTTCTCTTTTTCTGGCCATTTTGAGCGTTTAATTGACCCCACAAATGTGATGCTCCAGAAACTCAATCTGCTCAAAGGAAGGTCAGTTGTTACCAGACATTTGCAGCTAGAATAGTCATTTACCACATTAGCAATGTATAGAGTGTATTTCTTTAAAGTTAAGACTAGTTTAAAGTTATCTTCATTGAACAGTACAGTGCTTTTCCTTCAAAAATATGGACATTTCAATGTGATCCCAAACTTTTGAACGGTAGTGTATATATATATATATGTACACACACACACACACACACACACACACACACACACACACACACACACACACAAATATAGATAGATAGATAGATAGATAGATAGATAGATAGATAGATAGATAGATAGATAGATAGATAGATAGATAGATAGATAGATAGATAGATAGATAGATAGATAGATAGATAGCGTTTTTATTTTTTTTTCCAGAAACCATCAATGGTTTAGATAAAAGTGCTCAACAAATGAGGAGCGGAATATTAAGATATATATTCTTAATTTTTTGTTCTTTCTTTTTTTGAAAATGTTTCTCCCTTTTTCTCCCAAATTGTACTTGGCCAATTACCCCACTCTTCCGATCCATCCCGGTCGCTGCTCCACCCCCTCTGCCAATCCGGGGAGGCTGCAGACTACCATATGCCTCCTCCGATACATGTGGCTCAACCACATGTATCATACCTGTCTTGTACTTTATAGTACTTATATTAGTAATGAATGGACCGGAGACCAAGGCATAACTTTGACCTTTTACGAGGCATATCTTCAAGTCTCAACACTCGCGCATGCGCGCTCATTACATATCAAAACCTGCTCACTACATGTCTTCCCACATCTGCCACATTTAGTATTTGCATTATTTTGCACTCTTTCCTTTGGTTTAAAACCACTTTTTCCATGTAGAGAGCATTTCTGTTTGAACTTGAATCTAACTGCATCCATGTTTGCATCTGTGCCATCTGTGCTACTCTGTCTCAATGCAGGCTGTTGCTTTTTAATTTCCTCACTGTGGGCGGATTTTTGTGACAGCTTTCACGAGAGTCAACTCAGAATCTAGCTGTAACTTCTCTGGAAGTCCATGGTCTCTGATACCTACGACAAGGCGGTCTCTGATCATCTCATCTTGGAGAATTCCATACTGACAATGCTCAGCCAGTTGATGCACAGCAGTAATAAATACTTCAACCGTCTCACCAGGCTCCTGGCTACGTTTGTTGAATTTAGCTCTTTCGTAGATCACAGTATGCTTGCATATGAAATGTTTATCGAACGCTTGCTTTACTTTGTCCTACTTTTCCTTGTCCTCACCAGCAGTGCTAACGTGTTCAGAACGTCATCCGCCATGTCTCCCATAGTGTAGACTAGCGAGTTCACTTGATACTCTTGACTCTTTGCATTTAGTCCTGCTGCCGCTATGCGGAATCTTTCAAAACCTCGCATCCAATTAGGCCAACTACCAAAGTCTCCGAAGTCAAATGCTTCCGGCGGACTTATTGAAAATAGAGAACCCATCTGTTTTACCTTCCGAACGCTCCTCTCAAACGTTGTATCACCGCAGCTCCACATTAGCGTTAGCTCTGCTAGCTCACTCGGCCAACTCAAAAGTTATTTTCTCACGTAGTCAAACCGCACGGATCATTCCGGTCACTTGCGTCGGGTGATTGTATTTATCTCAGAGGCGAGGACGACGACTTTTGACACCATGTCTTGTACTTTATAGTACTTATATTAGTAATGAATGGACTGGAGACCAAGGCATAGCGTTGACCTTTTACTAGGCACATCTTCCAAGTCTCAACACTCACGCATGCGCGCTCATTACACATCAAAACCTGCTCACTACAATACCAGCCGCTTCTTTTCACCTGACAGTGAGGAGTTTCACCAGGGGGACGTAGCGCGTAGGAGTATCACGCTATTCCCCCCAGCCCCCCTTCCCCCGAACAGGTGCCCCGACCATCCAGAGGAGGCGCTAGTACAGCGACCAGGACACATACGTACCCACATCCGGCTTCCCACCCGCAGACACAGCCAGTCGTGTCTGTAGGGATGCCCGACCAAGCCAGAGGTAACCGGGGATTTGATCCGGCGATCCCCATGTTGGTAGGCAACGAAATAGACCGCTATGTTACCCAGACGCCACACACAGTATATTTATTAACCTTTTTCTCAATGCTACTTGAATGGATCTGATGACTTTATTGATTTTACTATCATACATTTTAATAATAGAAGTCACACGTTACTCATTGGCTCTGAAGAAGCAGCTCTGCTCCCAACTTCTGGGTTTCATATAAAACCCCCAAGCCACATTCGTACGCCTCCCTCAGCAGGGAGCAGGGATGTAGTAGAGGTTAAACTCAAATCAAATTAGTTAATCTAGTATTTCTGAAATAGTTGAGCCATAGCTTTAATTCAATAAGGTTTGCAAAAACTGACATGGTATCAACTTCAGGCAAACACAACATGTGAGATGTAGCAACCCTTAAGATGACGGTAGAGCCTCTTACAGGGGAAATCATAAATACATGCATTTTTGAAAGTAGTCTCCTTAGTTAAGCCGCTTATCCCCCCGCCCCGTATAAGCTTCATACTAAATCAGTTCCAACCAGCGTCTGTCTTTTACCTCTCTCCCCCACTCTCCTTGTCCTCGATGTCCTGTCCTGATGTTCAACATAGGAAGGTAATGGCACGTTAATCGTGGCTAACACATTAACTCACACCGACTCCACCAAGTATGAGCTATGAGGTGTGTCGATTTTCATTTACGTCTTTTACGGCCTTAGAAAATGTAGCCCACAATCATCTCTCACACAAACACACACATACACACACACAACACACACACACACACACACACACACACACACACACACACACACACAACCCTTCTGTTGCTGCACCTAGCTTAACTGAGGCATGTAGACCTTGATCAAATCAATAATATTGAGTTGAGCTCAAAACCCTTTGTCACTTGTATGCAATCAAGAATTGATGAATGCCTTGCGGTCAGATGAGAGATTACATAGTTATCCCATATTTTAGGAACTGTTACCTCCCGTTTAAAAAATGTGGAAGGTGTCGTGGGAGCCTCGACAAAATGTCATACTGGAAAGGTAGCGTCAGTTTGTCCCATAAATATCATTCTCTTCAGTTTCACACCCAGATACTTTGGTGCCTTCCACTAGTGGGGTGTGTGTGTGTGTGGGGGGGGTCATCGTGCTCATCAGAGGAAGCTGAAGAGAGAATGCCGTCATAGACTTGTGTAAAGATTTGTGAAACGGGCTTTGATTTAAGCCGCGAGGTCTGTCTTCAATCCACCGAGAGAATCTATCCATGTCGGCATTTAGATCTTCCTGTTGGAGGATGCAGTGTGGAAATGCTAGAGTAAAGGCATGACTACTCTGCCAAGGTACATAAAGGATGGATAATGCCATTGCACAGATTCCTCACAACAGGGTGTGGATTACCATAAAGATAACGCCATTTTACTGCGGATTAAATACCTGCGTGTGTGTGTGTGTTTAAGAGGGATGGCTAGAAAAAGAGGGGGGGGAAACTTGCACTTTTATATAGGTGTAATCTTTTACAACTGTGTGCAAAGCATTGACAAACACCATCTCACACAAAGTTGAAGTTCTCTGTTGGGCTATGCAAACATCTCTGTGATTGACTATAACCTTCAAGAGCAAATGAATGGGAGGAGGGTCCGTCATGGTGTCCTTGTGTGTGTGTGTGTGTACCCTCATGGTTTTACCTCCTGTGCCCATGCACATTCTTGGGCCCTCGCATTGTAGACAGGCCCCCCCTGTCGTCTACCTTACATCACAAGACTCCCACTCTCACCGCAACATAATTAAACACATTGACAGACGGCACCGAGCTGAGGCTTTCCACCCTCTCATCTCTCTCCTTCGGACTCCGTTCTTCTCTCTCTCTTTCTTTTGGACTTTACCTGTTTTGTCAATATGTGGTGCAGGTGATTTGAGTAGTCAGTTTTATGTATGGAAAAGGTGCCACAGTCCGTCTGTCTACTTGCTTGTATTCTCTCTCTCTCTCTCTCTCTCTCTCTGTCTCTTTCTTCATTCGAGGCAATGGGTCTCCTGCTGGACGGGACACAAATAGACCCTACTCCCCGACCTCCTCTCTCACCCTCGCATATGGGGAATGTACTCTGGAATTCCCTCTGCAGCCTGAGCATATTAGCAAGTTATTTTTACCATGAGCTCTGTGTATTTTGTGTTTTAGACTTACTGTCATGCCACACTAAAGAGCTGATCACAGCTCCCTTTGAGACCAGTGATAGTCACAGGGAGGTTTATACTGCAAAGCTACACAAGTTGTACAAAACGCAAGCACATTTTTCTGCAAGCGTCGAATGTCTAAGTGTGGAATATCCCATTCGAGAGGTGTAGAAATTGCAGAGGATTCACTTTGCACTGACTTCATATCACCTTTCAAAAAACACGTATTTTTGTTCTTATGTTTGATGCACTATGAGTTTCTCTCTCCTGGTTTCTTGTTACGTGCAGCTGGCTTATTACATGAACATTGGTTTCATTTACATGCAAACACCTGCTAACATCTTGACTTGATCTAATTAGCTATGAAAACTAATTTTGGAACTTGTCATTCTTCCAAATGAGGGGAAACTTGCACTTATCCGCTTGTCTTAAACCACTTTGAATTACAGAGTAACCTTATGTACACCTGGCGTGAAGGCCTGGCTTTGTAAGGCTGGCTGTGTGCATGACTTTCCTCAGCAAGAACAACCAAATCAATTTTACATCAATCATTTCATATATATTGCATCTTTCCTAAATATCCCATGAATTAAAAACAAAAGGTGAGCACTGGGCTCAAAGCTGAACATGGAGGCCTTGGGTAGACGAGCAGATTGTTAAAGGTGTTTCAGATGGCCTATTTCTCCTGCATCAGGGATTACAATTGACAATTAGGGCAATATCCTCTTGCACAACAGATTTAGATATGTGAATGAGGAAGAGACGAAAGATTGAATAAAAATGTAGGGGGGGGGGTCATGGGTGTAAGCAAAAGAAATTGCCAATGTCTTTATGCTTGCTCAATAATCCAGGTAAGGAAAACACAGAAAGGTGAATCAGCTCATCTGGACACACCGTTTATTGAGAGTCAAAGAGGCCATCTATGTGACGTGGGAACAACCATCCCTGAATAGGAAAACAGTTACAGGTAAACACACTTTTAGAGAGGAAGAGAATGATTACAATGGGGGTTTGGTATCAGTGTAATGTGCAGTCAGACACATGGTACCACAGCAACAGGGGAGCCAGCTGTGAGTGGAGTGTATGGAAAATAGAGCCTCTGTTAAATATACCCCTGCTGCTTCCGGCACTCTCTCTTTCTCTATCTGTCTCTCTCACTTCTTCCCCCTCAACATAATACAATAAGCACAACACAGAAGAGCTAACGCGTCAGGCCAGGACTCTGCAGTCAACACCCATCTACAGGCCAGTGGCCACTCTTTCAAGGATCAGGATGTGCACATCCTTGATAGGGAGGAACGCTGGTTTGAACGGGGAGTGAAAGTGGCCATCTATGTTAAGAGGGAACGACCATCCCTGAAACGGGGGGGGGGGGGGGGGCTAAGAGTACATCTGTCGCCATCTTACAATGCTGTGATTGCAACCATTCCCCAAATCCTCTGCGATAGTACACACTGCCATTGTAACTCTAGTTAACACTCACGGTAGTTTGCATATGAAACTGATCGTTGGTTTCGGTCGTTATGCCACTGTATTGTTTATAAGGGTGGGGACACCTGCAGTCAGCTGAGACTGAAGCGGTCACTTGGATGAGGGATGAAACATTTCTCTCCCAATAAACGCGTCCAGATGAACTCAGATGAACTGATCAACCTCCCTGTGAAAAACGGCCAGTGTTAATGTATCATGGCGTTTATCATCTTTCCTAGTTATAATCCCTCTCTTAGTAACAAAGAGCACACATCTCTGTATTTCCAGTCTACTTAAACGCCAGAGCGTTCCGGCTGAAGTAAACGCCAAACATCCATGGGAACTCGAGCTTCCTGGGGTTTTTGGGATCCGCGCCAAACTCTATTTTCTCTCCCGAGTTGTTGGTCACTTCTTTGTCGGGCCTCAGTCTGACAAGTTACTGTATGATGACGTAACAAAAATAAGTAACGAGCTATTCACATCCTGATATCCTTCCTGTATTTTTAGTCATATTTCCGAGAAAGAAAAGAAATAAAAGCCGTGATAACACTTTTTTCTTTTTTTTTAATAGCCAGAACATCAAGTCATGCAGTTTGAGAAATGAATATGCGCCACATTTGGAGAAAACGCTACACCGGTTGAGTAACGCTAACCGCTGAGCGTTGCAGGGAGGAAGCTGGAGACGGCCGGATACGACGCGAAACGTGCTTTCCATGATTTACTATCCTGACTCGCACAGCCGCTCTGCAGTGGGGGGGGGGGTGTACGTGTGTGTGTGTGTGACACACACCATTCAACGATAGCGTTTGATACGCGGATACCCCCCCCCCCCCCCGTCTCCACAAATCAACATTATCGTTACCCAGCATTCTTTGTATATCTGTTTCAGCCAACCAGAGCGCCATGATAAACTGGAGCCTTCCAGCCGCTAACCCAGGATCACAGATAGTCCACAACGCAAAGGTGCAGCTCAACAGCGCGGCTCTGACTAACCTCTGGAGTCGCGGGCCTGACGGCCGGGTCACGTCATGTGAGTGAGTTAGTGGTGGATCTCTGGCAACAATCCACGAGATTGATCCGGTTTTTCTTTTATCACTCCACTTTTCCGTCCCGATAAAGAGTTGGCAGTGGAGGAGAGTACGCTGGGCCAGAACAGAGGGACCGCAAAAAAAAGAAGGGGGGGGGGTCGAGATATGAAACTGCAGTCTTTCTCGCTGAATCACTGTGTGGGATGATAGTTTTGAGAATTACGTGCTGTAAGTCCGCCCCGAGGCCGCGTTGTTTATTTATAAATCGGTCGCCAGGGAAACGACGAAGGAAGTGGTCCGCTTCTGAGAACAAGAAGGAAAGGCGCCGTGTTTCCCTGATGCCATCACGTGTGTAATGCCGCGTATCGTCATGCTAAATACAGACACGTTTTATCTGTGAGGTTGCTATGGGGTGGTCTGATAGGATGCTTTTACTCATGGTTGCATGCATTTCCTCTTTACAAAATTATGTACTGTGAAAATTGGAAGATGATTTGCTTTGGACTCGTTTAAATATAAATGTCATACAAAAAAGACGATTTAGGTTGAGAGCTAGGATCAGATAAGGGCGAAGTAGGGATAAAGAGCTGGGGTTAGGCCTGGGTGACATACAAAGCAATATAATTGGATAACAGTTTAGTGTTTTAAAGTGGGTTCCTCCGATTTCTTTTGCAGGCTATAGTATATCCAAGTCTTCCATATTTGCAGCCTGATTTGAACTTGCACCGCAGCAGAGGGCTGTCTGTTGCATAATGGGGTTTATTTGGACGAACAGGGTGTTTGTGGACGTGCCTTGTTGTCATCACCCCAACGCTGAGTCCGATTAAAATCTGATGACAAGACGAGAGGTCTGAGCAGTTTAAAACTCATCCTGGCACAAGCAAAAAGATGGCATTTACCTCTCATCTCAGTCCCTTTTTCTGTCTTGCTTCCGTACGCTCATCCTTGTCTTCCTACCACCCCATCACTAACCCTCTCTCTACCCGTGTGGTCTGTCTCTGAATTGCAAAACCCTCCCTCATGGCCACTTGTATACAATTTGCAGACTCATCTCATGCCAGAGGTACTATTTCCCATGTGTATTGTCGAGTTTCTGGTGCGTAATAAGCATCATGTGTTTCCCTGTCTTGTGTGTCTATTTGCTTGCTCGTGCCGTGTGGTTCTGGTGGTTAAGGTTAGGGTTAAGGGCTAGGGAATGAATGTAGTCAATGAGGGGTCCTCAGGAAGACAGAAGTAAGAGAATGTGTGTGTGTGTGTGTGTGTGTGTGTGTGTGTGTGTGTGTGTGTGTGTGTGAGAGAGAGAGAGATTGATCTCACTTTTGAATCAAGCCATCTGTGCCTGTAAAAACAACCAGGTACCTTGGCCAGAGAACTCCATTGAGGGACACATCTGGGCATTTAGGCTGTGAGTGAGGATGGGTGGTCCGATGTGGAGAAGTCTGTGGTTGGAGGGGAGTTGCTGAACTCGCTCTTTGGACCAACAGAGAATGACACTTCACACACAGATGACAGAACACAGGGAGTGACCCACCTCTGACCATTCGACAGCTGCCACAAGCCAACAAGCCAAGGGTCAATTCCCTCATGGTTGATAAGCAACACAGACAAACCTCACCCTTGTCCTTCAAGAAACACTGGACGCTCTCTGGTCCACGAGTCAATTTTATAAATGTCTACTTAAAGCATGAGTAATTCACTCTACGTCACTAATGGATTGTGGTTTGAATGTAGCTAAGTATAATGGCATCTAATTTAGTCTAGGGGATGACATAGGGCTTGGCTCTGTGTGTCACATTGATTTAAGGTCCACAAAATATGGTATTCAATTGTCTCAAGGGTATTTTACCGTATGCCACTCCTAGGTTATAGAGTCACATGAGCGACACATCTGTTTTAATGCTTTCCTCTGTGTTGGCATGTGGATGGAGTTACTCTAACTTATGCACCTCCATTCTCCGTCTCCATGTACCACCTCACTTTGGCCCTATCTATGGTCCTGGAATGTACTCTCACACTTTAGGGTAACCTAAAGACAAATCATGTCATTATGATGATGGAGATGACATGCTAGGGCTTGGTCTACATGCAACATTATACAGCTTATTGGTCAAAATGTGTGTTGAGAGGCTACCCCAGAAAGTTTGGCTCCAAGCCTCGGCTCCACGAATGGAGTAAACCTAACACTCCCATGTGGTTGGCATGTCCACTCAGTCCACTGATTGTAAGCCTTTTACAAACATTGACATATAAGGGATAGGAGTGGGGGAGGGCTAGCCCAGCTACTCCTCGGTTTAGCAAGGGATGTCTTCTACACAAAGATGTCAATGTGTACCTTTGGTGTTGACCAGCTTAAAGTTCAGACGGCCAAACAGCAAAAGCCCTCTCCTTAGTATCTCGCACCCCATTACTTAATTCAACTGATTAGTCTTGCATTTTCTTGCCTAATTCAACTGATCAAACATAGAAGCTTTATTGAGGGACCTACTACACACCTGCATATCTGCTTTATATCTGCTGCATATCATCTGCATATAACCTGCATATCTAATACATCTCTGCTGCATATCAGCTGCATCGGCTTCGAGCTGAATCCATTGAAAATCATTATGTAGGGGCATCTGGGTGGCGTGGCGGTCTATTCCATTGCCTACCAACACGGGGATCGCCTGTTCGAATCCCCATGTTACCTCCGGCTTGGTCGGGCGTGGAAGCCGGATGTGGATATGTGTCCTGGTCGCTGCACTAGCGCCTCCTCTGGTCGGTCGGAACGCCTGTTGGGGGGTGAGGGGAGAATAGCGTGATCCTCCCACGCACTACGTCCCCCTGGTGAAACCCCTCACTGTCAGGTGAAAAGAAGCGGCTGGCAACTCCACATGTACAGAGGAGGCATGTGGTAGTCTGCAGCCCTCCCCGCATCAGCTGAGGGGGTGGAGCAGCAACCAGGAAGGCTCGGAAGAGTGGGGTAATTAGCCAGGTACAATTGGGGAGAAAAAAAGGGGGGGTCATGATGTATTTTAATGTATTCAGAAATAGGTGGCCACACTTTTATAATCACCGAAGGACCTCTAAATATCCACTCGAAGCAAAATGTGCAAAATGTTGTGGCTATTTTGACCTTGTAACTGTCAAATGTCATGTCGAACTGACATTAGCGCCGTAAAAAAAAAAAAGCCTTTCATTTTCATGTGGGTGCGGAGACTGGTCAAGAGGCATCTAGGAAGTGTGAGCTAAGTGACAAGATGTAGTAGATATTTGAAGGGGTTATCCGAGGCTTTGAGCTCTTCCACTTGCCAACTGAAAGAACGCTTAGTATGTCTCACAATACGACGATCCATCCAAACAAGACCCTTCAGTACCTACGCTTTCCAAAAAGGACCCGGACTCAGCTCTGTCGCCTTTTCACAGGACTGAGGCGGTGGACATTTTATAAATGAAGTAGTGCCACAGCAGGTGTCTAAATAGTCAGATCGGCTTTGTAAGCTGCTTCTTCGTAGCATTCACAAAAAGTTAGATCTGTATGCGAACGCCACTACGGACGTGTTCAGCCCAACATCTCTCCCAAACAAGACAGCAGATTTGGATCAACAGGGTTGCTCTTGGGTGCCTTGCAGAGAACAGTGAACAGAGATGAATCAGCTCATATCTAAAAGTATTTACACTGCTGACCCTTACTCTGTCCTCCACCTTGACATTTTATTTATTCCCTTGAGTTTCAACAATTGCTACGCCCATATTTATGGGGCTGTTATCTTGGTATGTGCTCGTCATTTCTGGTCTTAAAAGTAGAAGACTGGGATCCCTGCCCATGCCAACACGCCCTCTCACTCCCGGTGACTCATGTCAAACAGAGGAGAGCCCCAGATGCAGCTCCTCATTGGTCTGCTGGGCAGACCCATGCACACTCTCATACATAGCATGAGTCACAAGGCGCAGAGGGAAAAGACCCCACATCACACCACAACAGTGTTTGTGTCCTTCATTACCCAGACAACGTGGGACACTCTGTTTAGGACATAACACACCACTCTACTGTAGCTAGTAGTTGCGATAAAAATCAAAATGATTCATCAAAACACTGCCCCTATGGGACTCTGTTTAAATCCAGGTCCTGTAAAACGCACTGGGCCGCACCATCTATCGAAAGGGGTCAGATATTCTGTTCTGGCCCTGGTGCAGAATAATGAATAATAATGAATAACAGAATATCGGATTGTCTATCGGATTGTCTGGTAGCAGGGTAACGCAATTAAACAAATGCAGCATCAGAACAAGGGGGTGGGGGAAGTGGCAGAGAAAAGACAAACTTCGCCCCCCCCCCTCAAGAAACCCGATTTTACCGCCATCTCCTCGTTAACCACGTCAGCCAAACAACGACCACTGATGTCGCCCCCCCCCCCACCCAAACCCGACAGTCCTTTTCCTTCTCGTTGTTTCCAGTCATCTCTTCCGGCACGCTGCGTGTCTTGCACATTGAATGCAGCGCGGGCTGTCAGGCAGCAGAGGGGCCCTGCGTGACGCAGCGACGCACGGAGGGCGTTGTTCTTCCATAACGAGACGCTTTATAACGGCGCTGGAAGCGCCGCTGGCATCCATCTAGTCTGAGGGACGCAGGACCGAGGAACTACCGTTTGCGCTCTTTTTTTGGGAAAGCTGGTTTTGAGCCTTTTCGAGTGTGAACTTTATATATTTTTTCGCTCTCTCCCTCCCTCTCCGTCTCTTTCTCTCTCGCTCTCTTTTGTGGGAATACCAACTCTGCGCCAAGTAAGTGGCCTGGCTTCAACGCCGCGAGTGAACTTTTACGATTGGCAGACGCGCGCATAGGAGTTCATGACAATGTGGCGAGATGCGCCTTTCCGATGGACGCGCAGGGTTTACACGCGGAGCGACACGGGGCTCCCAGCCTGCATGTCACTCATTATTCTGTCGATTAGAAATTGTTGTGTTTTGTTTTGTTTCGAATCGTTACATTTTCGTTCTGTGGAACTACGTTGCCATTCATTTGTCATGTGTGTTTATTTTGATCAATGAGAATAACTTGCTTGTAAACAAGGTGTAAAAGGACCCTAACGCGCGCAGGGACGAGCCAGATTGGCGAAAAACAAAACAAAACATGTATTAGATAATAATCAATACATTTGTACCAAATTGGGAGAGATTACGTACAGAATAAAAGACTGTTTTCAGACTCTTGAAATAACCCGTTACATGCTATCCCTTATTCATCGTAGACAGTTTAAAGGTGGAAGTTTAGTCATCCTAAATGTCTGTGGTAGCTTTATCCCTTGTTCTATAATGTAAACTGTTCGCAGACACGCGCACCCTATGAGAGAGACTGGTCCTCCGAAACGAGACGAGTCCTCAAAAGGCTTTTAATGTTTGGGTGCTGCAGTGACACACCCATGTCGCACAAATCCGAGACATCTAGTTGCACGCACTCACACACGCACGCACAGAGTCAGTGACTGTTTTCTGCTTGTCTTATTACTTCTTATCCAGATACTCTGATAAGATGCTGCTCCTGCTACTGGGAATCATCCTCCTGCACATCGCAGCCCTGGTCCTGCTGTTTGTCTCTACCATAGTCAGTGTAAGTACATTTGGTTTCTTTCTGGTGTGTCATGTGAAGTATTATCATAGTTGCATGTCCTGAGTTCTTCCTGGTAGGTCAGAGATTATCTCATGACCCATTTGGTGAAGTCCTGTATTGGGATTCATCTATAAGTTTTATGTTCTTCACATTAGGTATGGACGACAGGTGCAACCGGCACCTCAGACCTCTGGACAAACTGCTCCACTGCCAATGGAGGATACCATTGTGACCCCGCCTCTGCTGGAGGTAAGATACTTGTTGTTGATTTTTGGTAACCATAAGGCATCATTGTAACTGAAATCTTATTGCATGATAGTTATTGTTTGATGGAAATTGTACTTTTGTCATCACTTTGCTGTAAAAATGGGCGATGCCTTGTGCTACGTCTGATTATGCTTATGTTTTACTGGTGGTCTGCGGGGTTTTTTTTTTGGTTGTATATGGGTGATATCAAAGGTGACAGCGCTGAAGCTGGTTTACATGCACTGCGTTAATTTGTGTCGTTAAAGGTTAAATGATTGAGGCTGCATTTCTGTTTACTATGCTGAGGTGGGCGTGTCGGGGCTCCTCTGGATCTCTATTTCCACCTGGTGCTGAGAATGTGGAACAGCAGCCATGAACTCCCGGCTCATAGGCTGCCGCTGTATAAATAGTCTTGGTGTTGTGTCCATATTCAGACCTCATGTTTGGGAGTCCATAGTGAGATGGGATGGAAGTTTAGGGAGTTATAGACCAGGGTGGGGCTGTAGAGAGTATTTAAAGTGTTGCATCTGGGCAGGATTGTGTGTGTGTATGTATGTGTGTGTGTGTTTGATTACATGAAGGCCTTAGACTACCTCATGTATAAAATAGCATGCTGACAGAATGTATCGATGCCGAATGTCAGATAATAGGGTGTACCGTTAGTCTGTGAGGATCATTAAGAAAATTTAAAAGGCAGCATCTGGTGTGCTGGAAACGTTTTTGGACCAGATGATGCACCGCCACATGGTTGTTCTAGTTTTTCCTCGCATGAAGTAGAAATACATGTATTTGGTCATATTGGCCGTAATGGATCATTAAGACCTCAACTTGATTAAACTTCTGAGATCATAGTTGAGTTGAGTGGGAGGATTTTGAAAGGTTATATAAATTTCATGCAGGGAAGCTGCATATTTTGTTGCTAAATGAGCCACCAGTGTGGTGCAGTAGCCCCAAGCCTGGCTGGCTTCGGTTGGTGATGTCATGTGTCTAGAATGAGCGGTCCTCAGCCAGTGTGTGTTTTGTCAGAGCAACAGGGCCAGCGCACCCTGCCAGCTGGTTTCATGGCACAGCCAGTTTGTTTTCATTAGTGCACTGACGCATATTGTTTATGTAATATATTGCATGTGCCCAGGTTTGCACTTTGGCTGGGCAAGATGCAAGATAGTAGTCTGACCTCACGGGGGGGGGGGGGGTGCAAGCCCAAACTTATCTTCTACAGAGCTTCTGACGCTTTGTTGCGTAATAGCCACAAGTGACGTCTGGGAAATTCCTACAGTCTTTAGGATTCAGATTGTGGCATCAAGCCATGACACAATTTGGCCTTGTGCGTGTCTGTTCGGACACCTCCATTTTCCTTCTCCTTGGCTGTAGAGATGCTTGATTTGTCCCATTGTCAGTCGCCAGAGTTTGGTGTCATTCAGACGATGAATAATAATCACACCATCATCACATGTTCAGCTCGAGTTCAACATTGTACTTGGAGCATCAGAGCAACAGGGAAACAGCATGAATTTGCTTGCTTTGAAAGTCTAAAAATAGCCATTAAGAAGAATGTCTCCCATCAACGTGCCTCACAAATGCAGGCAATAAATATACGGAGAAAAAAAATCTGCAATTACTTTGTCCACTTTGGTTGTAAGCATTGCCTGCCTTAACATGCTAGCTGGTCGAAAGGCTAACTTTTCAACATTTTCTTTCCGGTTTGGAGTTAAAAGGGAGGGTTTGGCTGAAATCAGTTGAGTTTTTATATCATGTTCTTGTTATGATAAACACCAACACTCATTTAACCTGTTGAATGAAAAGCATCAGGGTTATCGGAGTTATTCTGAGCTCCGAACCTCACCTCACATCAGGAAATGCCCCATGCCACAGTTTTCCGGCAACGATCTCTCGTGGAGGAAGGAAGACAGAGATGTCTGTTTATCTGGGAACGGTGATATACTGTTGATACCTGCAGGTGAAATCTATTCATAGAGCATAGACGGAGCCCTCATTGCTCATTGTATTATCATATCAAGTCACATCCAAAAATGTAATTATTCCAGCCAAATTGGGTCTTCGGGTTTGGAATTGCCGGGAGTGCATTATGTGGACAGAGATAATGTGCATTCATTTTTGCAGCAAATGGGCAGGCTGAGTGTTTCATCTTTCCTCCCTGAGGTATCCGAGTCTCTAAAAGCGAGCCCTGGATCGGTGGTCTTCAGGAGACTGTGTTGTTATGCCGAGTAACCCGATTCTCTGCCGTTGACCCAGTACAAATCAATCAACCCATTGAGAGATTTGTGCCTGTATCTTTCAACCAAAACAGCCTGGCTCCTCACTAATGGATACAGACAGAAAGTCGTGAATAAGTGATGTTATTGTGAAGTGCTTTTGCTTTAGCCTCAAGTGTTAGGTTATGGTTGGTGAAGGCCAAGACACAGTGAGCCGTCTTATTATTTAACCCTCATTAGTGGCCATTATGGCCAGTAAGACATTTTGCTTGATGAATTTCTCACATCATAAGTGGTTAGTTTGTAAACCACACCATGCTGATTTACCTCATGCAAAACAAATGTGATAAACTGCAGATGTCTGAGTACGTTAGAGGTAAGAAATAATGTTTTCTTATGTGTGTAGTGCTTTGCTGGCACAGTTGTGTTCCATCCTGAAGTTTCGTTAAGCTAATGACAATAAATAATAAATATGGGGGAGGGGGGTTGTCTGTTAACATATATCCAAATCCCAGAGGCTATCCCCATCCTGCATGGGTCTGTATGCACATCCATCCTTGTGACATGACAGCAGGTGTGCCAGACCTCCATGACACTGGAGGTCTAGGTTAGGAGCATGTTTGGTCACTGCTTGGAAGACATGGCAGTAGGAGATACAGCTAAACTTGAGGGGGGGCTAGGGCAGAGAGAGAGAGAGAGAGAGAGATATGAGTGGGATGGACAAGCTTAGGAAACCTAAGAAGCCTGGTAGGCTGCATGCATAACCCTCAGACAAGAAATAGACCCTGCTTGGAAATCCAAGGATTCCTGGCCGGAAGCCACCACCAGCACGCACGCACGCACGCACACACACACACACACACACACACACACACACACACACACACACACACACACACACACATTGTGCATGGTCTTCCCAGTCAATACAGGTGACTAATGGGTTAATGGCCTCAAGTAGCCTGGCCTTGAAAAGGAGCAGTCAGAATCAATATTGTGAATCCAGTCATGGGGCTTGTTGTGAAGGGAGCACAGAGCTTTTAGCAACAGGATACCTAGACGCCTTCATTATTATGGATCCACGGAACATTCCAGGAAGAAATTACGGCCAGGTCGTCTGCTTTGTTGTCTTCGAGCACGTTTGAATCAGGCCGCGCGGATGTCAATGTCGTAGACTCCCATGGCTGTTTAGTGTTAGCGATGTTAATCTGAGAAACACTGACGTTACAGAGTTATTGCACAGTTTTAAAAGTTGAATCAACTATTTAAGTAGCAGTTGGAGAACACAAACCCATTTTGCATCGAGGGCGAACTGGGCCTAAAGCATCAGCCGTATTTGGGATGAAAATATCAGTGTTGAATAGGATGCTTGTGATAATTATGCCCCACTTTTACATACCAGTTTCTTTCCTTTTTCCACCCCCTACATTACAATGTGCTTCTGGCTATGAGTTATAATTGGCTGCATGTTTTTCTTTTTTTCCCCTGTCTGGAATGCTCCTCAAGTCAGTATAATTCAGTTTGTCTCTTCTATTGAGCCATTTATTGACCGCAATATTCTCTCCATCTCCCTCCTCTGTTGCAGAATGGATCCAAGCAGTCCAGGCCCTCATGATCCTGTCAATCATCTTCAGCATCCTGTCTCTCTTCCTCTTCTTCTGTCAGCTCTTCACTCTGCAGAAGGGCGGACGCTTCTTCCTCACCGGAACCTTCCAGATCCTTGCAAGTGAGTTCCCCATACATTTCTACTTCTATGGCACACATCCAGCAATACCGTAAACAAGATTCGATTCTGTGGGCGTCCGGGTAGCACAGCAGTCTATTCCATTGCCTACCAACACGGGGATCGCTGGTTCGAATCCCCATGTTACCTCCGGCTTGGTTGGACATCCCTATAGACACGATGGTCCATGTCTGCGGGTGGGGAGCCGGATGTGGCTATGTGTCCTGGTCACTGCAGTAGCGCCTCCTCTGGTCGGTCGGGGCATCTGTTGGGGGGGGGGGACTGGGGGAATAGCGTGATCCTCCCATGCGCTACGTCACCCTGGTGAAACTCCTCACTGTCAGGTGAAAAGAAGCGACTGGCGACTCTACATGTATCGGAGGGGGCATGTGGTAGTCTGCAGCCTTCCCCGGATCGGCAGAGCAGCGACCGGGATGGCTCGGAGAGTGGGATAATTGTCCAAATGCAATTGGGGAGAAAAAGGGGGGGGGGTAACAAGATTAGATTCTTATTCTGAATGTGAAATAGATACAAAACTTCTGCATTTTGGCAAGGTTTTGTGACGCTACAAAATGTCTAACAGGGCTTTGTTGGTTTCAGACAGACATCTGCTCAGTTCATGCTGCAGAATATGACAATAGTACCTGAGTAAGCTGCTCGCATACCCACCCCCAGACACGTGCACACACACACACACACGCACAAAATAAACAATATTGAATGCTTACACTGTGTTGCCATTGGCAAAGCACTGAAAGAGTGTCTGCGTCGATTTATAATTGTATAATGTTCCACTTGTCCATTGTATTTTGTGCCCTTTGGCTAAAGAGCGGCTCTGATGCCAGGCTATTGTGCCCTCTCTTGGCAGGCCTTTCCGACATCCCAGGTTGGCGCTGCACACAGCGCTAGTGAAAGCCTGAGGGTGGGGAGTGGCACAATGCCTGGTACACAGGTGCCCACTCATCTAAATGGGAATGGCATTTGGAAAAGTGCCAGCATCACAAGTTAAAAATGTTAAAAAGGCTAGCAGTGTGGAGGCCTGATTAACATATAGATCATGACATGCTCGCCAGGAGAATGGGTAGAACGTTTGGCATCGTGCCATGGCTCTAGTTGGGAGTTTGTGTGTGTGTGTGTTGGCAATTCAGCGCAGCCTTGTTTAGAGTTCAGAGACCACGAGACAGCGATGTTGCGTCGAGGCTGGAAAACCCTGATGCTGCAATCCGCCTCCGCTCAAACAAGTTCAGTCCAGGACACGAGACAGAGAGAGCACAATTTCTTTCCTCACCATTTTTTCCGTCTGCTGCCTCGTCCCGTCTCTTTCCAGGTCTGTTTGTGATGAGCGGAGCCATAATCTACACGGTGATGAGTCCCAACTGGGCCCCGGAGACAGACACCTTTGGCTTCTCCTACATCCTGGCGTGGGTAGCCTTCCCGCTGGCGCTGATCAGCGGACTCATCTACGTCATCTTGAGAAAGCGAGAATGAAAAACCCCTCCGTTTCCCCCCACGGTCCCACTAACCCCTGCCAAACTCCAGTAAAGTCAGCCCCCAACCCCAACCACCCCCACCCAGAAGGTGGAGTATTGACGTCTGAGTGCCAATGGCCTGTGTAGCCTCCAGGCTACTACACACAGATCCTAACGAGGGGGTAACACCAAGAAACAGAAACCCAGATCAATACAAAAAAGAAAAAAAAAAACCACACAATTTGAAGATGTATATAGTATCTATGGTTTAAAACCTATTTATAACACTTTTTACATATATGTACATAGTTTTTGTGTTGCTCTGTCAATTGAGCTTTGTTTTAGCTGATTAAGTGCCTCAATGTTTGTTCGTAAGACGCTATTTTATCGGGTTTTATGTTCCTGTTTTTTGGTCATTGCCAAAGATTTATCAAAATAAAAAAAAAAGGTTTCTCGAATTATTTAACCAAAGCGCATGTATAAACATTAGAAAAGGTAAAAATAATCTCTGATGAGCTTGCTTTTTTAAAAGAGTGGTAACATCCAAATGAGATGGATCGATGCTAGGCTAGCAGTTTAATGTAGGTTTGGTCCTTTTCTATTTTCAATTCGCAAGTTTCGATGTTTTTTTTTTCCATTTTCTTTTCAACAACAATGGTGCTATGTATTTACCATTCCTATAACTGATAGAAATCATTTACATGTGAGTTGGTTTTTTTGATTGTTTAGACTCGACCCGTTAGCCCTTTTTGTCTTTTTCGGTTTTCTTTTCTTTTCTTTTTTTTTTTTTTTTTTTTTTTTGTGTATTGGTTGAACTACTGTAACAAATAATGATGGGGTTTGATCCAAAACCAAGCATTATGTAGAATGTCAGTATTAAGCATTCACCATCAGCTCATGTTCATGGTAAACTTACCGAGCGTTAGCTTAATTTTAACCGTTTGCCTCACCTCTTACTGCATAAATTATGTACACACTGTGTGTATGATCAGTAAACCCGATTTGCCAATCTGCCTCTTAATAACGCTCACTGTAGGGTTATATTGGTGCAGGGCAATGATGCTTCAGCCAAAATGGTATTCCTCTGAACACTATTAGCAACACAGTCATTGAAATGAAGCCATAGAGGAAAAGACCAGAGGACAGGACAGAACATAATTAGTATAAGCTTTACATGCGAGCAAGTACAATGAGGTTTGCAGTGGTGATACAAATGTCTGTTACACATACTTGAAGTTTGACATGCTGCCGTCTCTAAGTCTAGAATTTAGCTCTCATCCACTGTATGATGGGGTTGTGTAGTTCTTGTGCCTAACAAATGTGGATGAGGATCTCACCTGAACACTCACTCACTTGGTAAAACAGACAAAAAAAAAAAAACAGTTTTACTATTCCGGCATCGTCTAATATCACGTATTCCACTGTGATAAGGGACTGTATTGAGGCTAACATTTGCATTAGAAGCTAGAAGTTACGTGATGCAAAAGTAATTTCCGAGGCTAATGTGCTGATGGTTAAATGTTTACCTTTAAACTTTGCAGTTGCGCATTTCTAGATACGAGCTGTGGGGTGCAAAAAGTGTCACGTGGAATCCCTGCCGATAACTTTAGTATATTATGTGTGTGTCATTAAAATGAATGCTAATGAATGAATTCTAAACTATTTGTGGCCCTCGATCTGTTTACATGGATGAGCGCACATCCACAAACCCTCTGTGATCCAGCAGTCATGGAAACCCATACTCGTCCCAAGGCAGATAAAGGTTATCTTAGTGCAGACTTGGCTTCATCTCTGCATGTGCCAAGTTATTGTGTTCAGCATGCTACGGTGAATTCGCCTGTCAGACGAGCACGCTATTCATTGAGTTCAAGAAAGCTGGCGTGCGCCTGGCTTTGCAGACCGCAGTTCGTTACTCATGTTACATGTGCTGGGGTCTACAACCCAGGGTTCGCCATAAGATGTCAGTCCTCCTTGGAACGCAGCTAGTGTTTCGCTGTCAGCGGCCTTTCCCCCGCTGTACCATCAGAAATAAGTTAACTAGGATGTGACTTGAACACTGTAAGCAAGCAAGGGTTCGCCCTCTCCATGCAAAATGTCCTTCCTTCGAGGTCCCGATACCCAAATCTAAAAATTGAGGTGTGTTGTGATGAGTATTATCAGTTAATTTAGAGCTTAGTAGCAATGGGATAAGCTGCTAGATGAGAGTCGTGGTTAGTTTGAGACCCACTGTTGTCATAGGGGGGTTCAGTTAGAAGAGGTTTCATGTCTCTAATGACAACTGCCCTCTCTTTACTATCTTCTGTAAAGCTATAGTTCAGTTGTCTATCTTCGCCATTTTTACACCTAAACTACTGAGTGTTCATGCTATTACAAAAATAGTACTTTGAATTTAATCATTAAAGGATGTTTCTTACCACCACTACAAAGCTTTTGCGTCGTTCTATCTCCTAGCTGTATGTTCAGCCTTTTTAAAATGATCAAATTACAACACCTTTCACTCCAACTCCACCCTGCTGTTTATTTGCAGTAAAACAATGTGATGTATGTATTTGGCACTTGGATGGTGATTATACCAGTCCTTTGTAATGACTAAAGATACGCAACATATGCACTCATTTAATGGGCAGTTATTAAGGTCAGGGACCAGCACATGCCCAGTGAACTGATACATATCCAAGTCTGAAACTATGAAAGCGTACTCTGAGGGGGTGATGTGCAGGCCGGAGAGGTCACAGTCACCCACTGCCTCTCATACTTGGAATAGCTCCGGGTAAAACAGGGATACTGCATGGTGTGTGTGACTGCATGGTGTGTGTGTGTGTGTGTGTGTGTGAGAGTGACAGAGGAGGCGAGAGAGGAGTAAGAGAGGAGCTGCACATGTGTTTATGTATATAATAGTAAGGACATTATCACAGACGGGAAGAGCAGGGGACAGTGTGAATGTATGTTTGTGTGTGAGAGAGACAGAAACAGTAGCGTGAAGGCGGGAGGTTAAACGACAGAAAGGGGGAGGAAAAATAACCTGTTTGTATGAGCTAAGCTGTGTGTGTGCGCATGCGTGCCCGTCTGTTTGTCGCAGGGAGTACTCCCATGTCCGTGTGTGCACGCATATGCCGAAATAAACGCAATACCGCCACCTAATGGACGCAGGGCATAACAACTGCTGAGTTCATGTTTCATATTGCACTAGTACGCACTGCCCCCTTGTGGTACAATATGCAAATTACCCATGAAGCAGTCACTGGAGGCAGTCTGATAAGGGGGAGGCATGAGAACCTGAACGTCTCCCTCGGGCTTTGAAGACTGTCCTCCCCCCCCCCCTTTTGAGGTACGTTCAAGTTCATTAACTCTCTATATGATCATTAGGCCTTGTCTAGTGCTAAGCTTTCTTGTGATGGCGGCTCCTCCCTGCTATTAGTATGCTCATGTGGGATCGTGAAAAATCATTTCTACTATTTGTCTGTGCTCTATTATCTTCCTGTCAGTCTAATGAATGTTCCCTCTCTGGTGCCATTATTAAGGTTTTTACGGCACAACACATCATTAGAGGTAATGACGGGAGACAAACGACTTGTACCTTTGAGCAATAAAAAAAAAGGCCAAACAAGGACACGGCCAACTTTAATGCTTTATTGCAAGAAATTGTATGCTTTAAAAGAGAAAAATGTGGAAACCGAATGAGGTCTGGCCATTTTAAAGATGAGCTTAGGTAATTTTGACTTGTTTTCGTGCCAATTTCATTTTACATTTTCTCATGCGGGGCAAGTTGCCTCTGCACCAGGTTTATTTCACACTCAGAATCGGAAAACGTTCGCGCCTCAGAGTCGCCCAGTACAGACGGTCTGTCGTTGGTCTGAGGAGATGCAGTGGAAAAGTTGGCAATTTAAAACCAGCATAAGTATTAGGAGGGTATGATTCATCAAGTCAGATCTGGCCAGCTGTCAATCAAAGAGATGTTCATCAAATTGATCTTTGAAAAATTGGAAAATCTTACTAAACCCCCCCCTTTTTTTTAAAATAAATCTTGCACGCACACACACACACACACACAATGGCTGGCAGAGCAGACCAGACACAGCCTAGACAGATTGATCATATCATCCTAAACCAACACTTTGTTTGTCTGGGGAGAATGGTCCACTCCTTGTCACATTACCTATGGTGATGATGACAGATCAAGGTTCAGTTGCAGTTCGCAATATTTCCCAACCACCACCTGGTTTGCTCTCCATTTCAATGGACACGATGAACTCCTACACTCGGGCACCGGGTATCGTTTGCAAGAAAAAGGTTTTAATAACCATAAGCCTGAGTACATAATGCGGACGAACAGAAATACAGACCTTAACAAACTGATTTTAAAGATCAAAACTCACACCTAGAGCATGACGTCTATCAATAATTAGCTATACGATACACTGAATATCCCTTTAATGCTTTAAGGATGTGTCTACAGGATCACTGAGTGAGCATCATTGTTCCTTCGTCACAGGGTCAATGATGAGACTGCAAAGTAATCACTTTTCCCATTAATGTCCCCAAAAACTCCCCCCCCCATATCATCCTATCCTTCCCAATGCCACTGCCACCTTACATCCCACCCCACACCCACCTTTTTGTTGCACCCAGTCTACAGGGAGATAATATTTTCTAATTTCTGGAACACAATGAGGAGAGCTGCAAACAGAAGGTCCACCTTAATCTATCACGGCTCCTTCAGAGGGTGGCGGGGTGCACAGTGACAGGCACGGCATCGCAGAGCCGGGGGAGAGGAGGGCAACAGACATAATTAAGGCTCATGAAATGCAAATGGTTCTTAATGTTGGGGGTTGGGTTGGGTGGGGGTGGGGGGGGGTGCACCAGGTCTCTCCTAGCCCTGCTACCATCTGCTTACGATCACCACTAATGGAAGAACCTTCAGGCCCAGGTAATTTGTAGCTTTAATCATTTTCTCCTCCAATTAAAAAAAAAAAAAAAAGAAAGGAGGAGAGAAGGGCCGGCGAGGCCAAGGACGTGCAGCTGGCTAAGATTAGAACGGTCACGCGGTGATCTGACCCCTCACGCTTTAGCACTCGCATAAACACGCTCGCATGTGTCCGCACAAGCGTGAGTGCAGATGCGTGCATGTTAAGCGGTCGCTCACCCACACGTGGGCGCGTTCTCAATCCGACTCCGATGCCTACATGATACTTGCCCCATACGCGGGCAAAGGTGACCCTGATCCAAGGTGTGCCTCTGTCCCAGTGGGTCCATAAATGCGTCTGGGCGACTGGGGGTTATTCGGGAACATGATCTGTGGTCACTGAGGGCCTTGCCATAACCCACAGACCGGTCTGGGCCCCCCCGACTTCCCCTGGAGTGCAGCTTGAAGGGGTCAGCGTGGACAGGGTGTTTCTTTTTCTCTTTTTTTTTTTTCCACACCGACACAGCCGTCCATTTGTCATGCGGCTAGAAGAGTCAAATTGAACCCACAGGCCGGAAGGCCTTTTGGGTCTTGACCCATCAACCCGTTCCCAAGGTCAAGACCGGGCCCAAGGTCATCACCACACACATCTCACCCCTGCCCTTTTGGGTGTCCATCATGATCAGGAAATAAAAGGAAGGCTGGCAGCCGATGTTGTCGCGGACTAAATCAACTTCAGCCTCCGCCATACATCAAAATCACTTACGCCTACAAACACTCGCACTGAGGGGCTAATCATTTTATTGGCAACGAGAGAAGAGAGATGGGGGGGGGGCACGGGGTCCGTTCGGATGGACAGCGGCTTTGTGATTGATTTAGAGCAGGCGCTGGTGTGGAAACAGGCCCCTCGGTCTGTGAATAAGGTTAGCCAGTGACTTAAACGTTACGGTATGCACCTTTAACCAGCTGGGGAACATCAGTGAACACGAGATACCCAAAAAAACGACTTACTGTCTGCCTCATGAAACTGAAGTGGCCCTCGGAGTGGTAATATTGACAGGGCGAGCGAAACCGTGCACATATTCACCATTTGTATCACAAGGGACTGTTAAAAAGATCAATGGCGTTTTAAGATGGAAATCCTGCCTTTGGCGGCAGAACATCTGCACCGCGCCCGGTGTCAGTCATATGTGCACTAGTGTAAACGAGGGGGGAGTCATACATCGGCAGCGTCGCGGGTTAGATGCCATGGACAACATGCCCCTACGTCCGCTTTTGATTTCAGCGCAACCCACCCTCAACGGGTCATGACTGGAATCTCTCAGGTCTATATAGAGCAAATAACATTGGCATGGTGCCATTGTAACTGAGGCCAGGAGAGTGCTCAAGCCCTGCACATGCATGCATGCATGCACACAAACAGTGTGGTCAGATGGGCGCACACACACACACACAAACATACTCTCTCTCTCACAGAAAAATCACAAGCTGGAAGGAAACACAAGGACCAAAGTTTCAACTGTGACTTGAGCCTGGCATTAAATTTGGTGGACAAGACCGCTTTTCATCTCCCTGCTAGACAGAGAGACACGCAGACAGAGAGACAGACAGACAGGCATACAGACAGCTCTCATGGGGCCCAGTAAAGCTTGATCTTGGATGGATGGACGGCAGTAAAAACTCACTGAATGGCTGTCTATGAAGCATCATAAATTCCCCAGGCAATAACGGGGCCTCCTATAGGAATGGGATACGCAGCAGCCAAGTTATTTGGGCCTGTGCTGCATTTTAAACAGGGAGATTTGAGAGCCCCATTCATTGGGGGTTATGGAGATACATTTTTACGACCTATCCCATTCCAGTCTTCTGTGGTATGCGTACGCATTCACATGTACACCAACTTGCAGGTGCACACATAGACAAACACTCAACAGCACCAAGACACCGAAAAGCATGACCGCCACATGCATGCCACCGTATCTGCGTCCAGCACGGATTGAGAAATATTGGTGACGACATTAGGCAACTGCAATGTTGGATTTAATATTTGAGCACAGTGAGCCGTCTGGCTGTCATTGTGGGCAACAGACTTTAAATCAGCCACAGACAGTACGGTAGGAGACAGCTATACGAGTTGGAGATAAAAGCTGCTGGGACACTTCTTGGATGACAAAGGATAAGATCAAATTCCTCTTTGTGTGCGCTCTTCTGCATGAACCAGCATCATGCTCTGCCTCTGACTCTGCAAAGTTCAGCAGAATTTCGTGTCCTCTTCAAACCCGGTAAGCACAGAGCCTCTGTAGACAACAGCTGCCATCTTATGAATCTTCCATCATGCAGCAATCTTACACTGGCGATGCAGTCACTTCTCAACACAATCCCTACCCATCCCAACAGCACCCAACACTTTCCCAGTGCAATGTGACTTACCAACCACTTCTTCAGGTGGCGCTCAAATCAAAGAGTTTAAACAGCTTTCAGGGGGGCGTCAAGGTGGCGTGGCGGTCTATTCCATTGCCAACCAACACAGGGATTGCCGGTTTGAATCCCCGTGTTACCTCCGACTTGGTCGGGCTCCCCTACAGACACAATTGGCCGAGTCTGTGGGTGGGAAGCCGGATGTGGGTATGTGTCCTGGTCGCTGCACTAGCGCCTCCTCTGGTCGGCCACGGCGCCTGTTCAGGTGGGAGGGGGAACTGGGGGGGGGAATAGTGTGATCCTCCCACGTGCTACGTCCCCCAGGCGAAACTCCTCACTGTCAGGTGAAAAGAAGCGGCTGGCAACTCCACATGTATCAGAGGAGGCATGCGGTAGTCTGCAGCCCTCCCCAGATCGGCAGAGGGGGTGGAGCAGCGACCGGGACGGCTTGGAAGAGTGGGGTAACTGGCCAAGTACAACTGGGGAGAAAATGGGGGGAACATAAAAAAAAAAAAGTTTAAACAGTTTGATGACAAAAGTCACACTTAAAAAAACGTGTGTGCATGCAAATGGCATTTGTTTTGTTATTGTCACAAAATTGAACTCACTCAGCAGCTGAAAACAAAGCATGTCCTCAAACTCTGACAAAAGGACGCCGCGGGATGAGTATCAGTTTGATTTATTGACAGCTCTGCGGGCGTATACATAACCTGTAATTATGAGATCACTCTCCTTTTGAACAACTGAGCCAAGCCGAAAAAGGGACCCGATAAGAGAAAAATGACAGTCCACGTGATCTTGGAAATTGGGAGCCCAAGAGAGAATAGGACCTAAAGGCTAATGAAACTGTGATTAGCAAACCTAATTAGTGGGCTACTTTCCCCAGCATCCGAATGTGCCGACAAAAAGAAAAAAAAAGAAAGTCGTTCATCTGCATGACATAGAGGCAGAATGATTAGAGGAACAAAGACCAATGCTCTAATCTCCTGGCAGTGGAGTCTCCGCCATGGTCCATCAGGAGCCGATAGCATACTGGGCCTGATAGCACCAGCGCTAATGGGTAATATTTCTGGGCTAATCACACAAGCCTCTGTGTGCTCCTGTGTCTAAACCTGACTGACTGCCCACCTTGGAAAGCAGGGGAATCTCTGAGACAATAAGCCAGGGCCACACACAGACAGACAGAGAGAGAGCACAAGAGACAGACAGAGAGAGAGAGAGAGAGAGCACAAGAGACAGACAGACAGACAGAGAGAGCACAAGAGACAGACAGACAGACAGAGAGAGAGAGAGTCTGGGGAAGATAAGACAGGACAGACAGGCATGATGTGTGAGTGTGGGGTGGGGTGGGGGGCAGGACTGAAACCCACATGCAAGTATACACGTCATGTATCCAGTTAGAGGTACATAACCATGTCAACGCTGGCTGACATTGCCTGAAAAAAAAACATTATGTGCATACAGACACATTGTACACCAGATAAAACACACACATGCACACACACACACACACACATATGTATATATACACACGCACACACACACACACACACACACGTATATATTTATACATATATACACACACACACACACACATATATATATATATATATATATAAATACACACACACACACACACACACACACACACACACACATTCTAAAATATATAACTCCTCTTAACCTTAATACACAAACACAGATAGTGCCAAAACACAAACTCTGCCTTAGGAGTTAACATATATCACATTAATATAATTCATTGGTAACATTTTACAATAAGGGCGCGCATTAATTAACATTAGTTAATGCTTATTACTGCATTAACTAACAGTTACTAATGTGTCAAGTAGTCATTACTAATGGTGTTCATCATTTGATATTATTAGTTAGTACCTTAATTAACCTGTAAACCCTTAATAAATGTTAACAAGAGACATTAACAGTTACTTAATGTTTATTATTCCATTAATTAATGGTTAGTTAATGCTTATTACTGCATGAACTAATGTTAATTAATGTACCCTTTGCTTAAAAATGGTAAAAGTGGATTATTTGTTAAAAAGCACATGCGGGTGGTCTGCGGCGAGACATACTGTATACCTGTACATGTTTTGGTGTCTGTGTATGTACAGACTGACCGGAATTGTACTTTTGTCTGCCCCCCCCCCCCCCCCCCGGTTGGCTGAGCTTATAGCCTAGACACATTCTCCTCCTCATCACAAGGAACAGTGTCGCCGCTGTAGGTCAGCAAATCAGGCACACACACACACACGTACACACGCACACACACACACACATATACATGTCTGGATAATGTTCTGCCACCACTTGCAGACTTTGCACTATCAGGGGAATTTTAAGACCCCTGCCCCCCACCACCTCTGAGACGCACAAAAAAAACCCTCACCCCTTTTATGCTTTCTCGCTTTCTCCTTCTATTTCTCCCCCTAACAATCAAAGGCCATATGGCAAACATATTCCTACGGTTCGTTGGCTTTTATGGCTGTTGTCTAAAGAATGGGCTTCGGCTTTGTTGAGGGGTGCTCCGGGGGCCAGTTGGAAGAGCAAAATAATATAGTCTGCCCTTGGTCCATTAAAGGACCTTTTTTTTATTTTTCTTCTATAAGTCCAGTCGCCGGGCTCTCCGGGACCATTGAAAGCACCCTGGTTAATTAAGGAACAAAAACACAGGCGCTAAAGAGGAGAGACTCCTGCTCTTGTTGCTTTGGCATCCCTCCCCCGGTGCTTCACTTGTCCACTTCACTGCATTTGACTGTGCTCTGTTTGGACACCCAGGAGCTCGAGCAAATAGATGGCCAAAACAAAAGTGATTATTTTATGCTTGGACTATCCCACTCAGAGATATAAGTGGCAATGGGACGGCCTGTAGTTCTTCTTCAAGGTAATTCCCTTTACCTTAAAAGTCAATGGCCCGTAGTCCGCAGCAAGAGTGCTCAAGACAGCAAGGGACCACCAAAGCTAAAATACACCGGAGCGTTAACATGAGGAAATTAACTGATATACATCCTCATATACATATTCACTCCAATGTTTTTCTTCCCTGGCAGGGTGTCATAACTCAAATAAAGTGTCTTTCTGAAACATTAACCTGCCACTTAATGCTCGCAACTGAGCAAGACCAGAGCTTTTCGATGACAAGGTGCCTCTCAGACTAACACGTCAACTGCAGACACCAAATATGGACGACCGTAGCCATAGAGGAAAGGGAAAAACTGAAAAATAATAAGGACTTCAGGCTTTCGGCCATTTTACGTGTATGCGGCTCCCTCTGCAAGGTAAAGTTCACCCTCTCTCCTTTCTGCTCATAGCGACGTTTTACGGCGTGTCGTAAGTCACTTGGACAGCGTCCTGCACCCTGACGTTGACCTGCATCTGGACAGCATCAGGGGTCATGGAGGTCACTCTGACAAGTGCTAAACCATCTGGATGTTTCCTCCTGTGTTTTAAGGAGTCACTGTAAGGAGGGGTGACGGTGGGGGCTACTAGAATGGAGGGATGAAGGAAGGAGGACAAATTTGAGAGGCCAAGAAACGAGCCTGGACAAATGACTAGCAAGGCTAGCTGTGCATCATCTATAGACTGAGAAAGTATGTATATTTTAGAGAACTGACAGCACAGATGTGCTAATATAGATTCCCAGCAAAGACACACTGGATAGTTTTTAATGTACCCCTAGAAGTAATTTAAGTAACCTAAAAATCAGGAATTCTCTACTGGCATTACCATATTTCCCAGACTACAAGATGTACCGGAGTATAAATCGCACTCAGCAAAAAACCTATTGTGAGGAAAAAAAACATACATAAGTCGCGTTAGTGTATAAGTCGCATTTATATGGTGGTACCATAATTGAGTAGAACGGACATTCCCATTCAAATCAACATAGCAGGATGGTCACAACGGCAGCCATTTTTATTTGAACCACTGCCATTGCAAAGAACTGTGACCATTGTAGCGGGGTAATTTCCGTATAAACTTCCGTATAAACCGACTTGCAGCAAGTCACTCACTTTTTTTTTTTAAGTCGCGGACTCACTGAAGCGATGTTTTGCAGTAACAACCAAACGAGTACGGGAGTGGTATGAACATTCACGGCCCCACTGACGTAGGGTGTCACCGTAATAACTAACAACAATCGCTATTTTCTTTTGAACTACTCAAATGACCACGGCAAATGGTTCAATGTCCGCTCTACTCTCAATTTATATGGCGGTACAGCATATTCAATTGAGTCACAAAATCATACAGTGCCATCTAGTGGCCTTAGTTGATATGCAGTGTATTCGTCTGACAAAATTACATTGTATAAATAATTTCGGAATACAAGTCGCAGGACCCGCCAGATGAGTAAAAATACAGCGATTTATAGTCCGGGAAATACAGTAAGTATATATGTTAGCATTCTATAACATCCTCCTCTCTTCTGCTGAAAATATTATTTGGCATTGCCCTTTATTTTTGTGACTGAAAGGGCATTTTTGTATTCAGACATGCAAACAGCTTCTGGCGGGTTAAAGAGTTAAGACAAACATTTCAGGCCAAATACAAAACAAGTATCTTTGAGAGCACATGGGTCCTGACTTTGGGAGTGAATGCAGGGTACTACGCAAAAAAACAAAAAAACAAGGAGATAACATCCTAGGGATATAAGACGGAGAGTTTTGAAGAGGGGGACAGAGAGCACGACACCCCAAACTACTCGAGAGACACTTGAAAGGCTTTTCTGTTCAGAGCCCTGGGGTATGAACTCAACACTCGGGATGAAAGCTCTTGGTGCAGGAAGTAAACAAGTCCCTTTGAAAACATGGGGAAGTGTTTAAGTCAGAAAGGATGGACGGAAGGATGAAAGGGGAGGTTACTCAGGCAGGCAAAGGGGGGTGGGGGCATTCATCAATTGATGAGGAATGGCAGAGTGATGCAAGGAGAAGGGGGATATAGAGGATGGATGGGGATGTGGAGGATGTGAGATGTGAAGGAGTGATAATTGATAACAGATTACAGAGTCGTCTCAGGTGCAAGCTGCAAGACACACCAGGATGTTGTACCCAAAGCTAATTGCACCACGGGGGGGGGGGGGGGTGCAGTAACTGAGTGACTATTTTTCAATAGCTGCTTCATCTCTTGGCAGCCTTTTCATTCTTTACGTCATTATGAGTCTGAAAGACAAGGATGGCGGAACACAACATGCGTTATGTCCCCTCAAAGTAATAAATATAGAACGGAAGTATTGAGATAGGGTGATGGTCATCTGGAACACAGGGAAGGTATTTTAAAGAGGACTATTGCACTTTGCAATTAGTTTGATATGAGAAAGTAATTCTTATCTAAAAAACACCAACACACACACACACACACACACACACAAGAATGCACGCACGCACGCGCACACACACATGCATGTAAAGTTTTCCCGTCTGTAAAAGGAAAGAGAGGGGTTGCGAGACAAAAAGTAGTCCTTCATGGCGCCACTATATCAAGGCTGTATATCTGTCTGAGCCCTCTGCAAATCACTGCTAACGGGACAGGGATGGAAACAGAATCAATATGGAGAGGTCATTCCTCTTCAGAAGAGTAGTCAAGAGTCAGGAGATACAGTGCGAGTGGCACATAATGCTCTGTGCTGCTTTTTTGGTGGCTAACACCCTCAGTCCTGGAACTACTTTATTGTGGGCTCCTTCCAGCTTTTCTCCTGTTTCAACAAAGACAAAAAAATATGAAGGGCCGTTCACTCCTTTGTGAACTATCGGTAAAAGCACTGCGGCACACAGGAGTAAGGTTGGGGTTCAGAGAGAGTTGGACTGAAACAACAATACTTGCCTTCCTTCCTGCATCTAGTCACCCAGTGGAGGTAAGGCAAAGTATAAAGTTAGTCATGGTTCCATCTACTTGATACAGTGATTCCCCATTTAGATTATCTTTTGGACCTTTCATCCTGTAGGCCCTCCCCACAGGGGGTCAATAGTGACAGGATAGGCAGCTGTTGACTGTGCTGATGTTCTTCAGTGGTGTCGAATCAATAGGGTTGTAGTTTCGTTCTCTTTTGAGCGGATGCTAAATGTAATTGGACCCTGTGGGAAGCGCTTTTCATTAACCAAAACTAGCTTTTAATGATGTCTCCTCTCATTAAGACTGATGATGAGAATTGATCTTATGTCCGCTACCCACTGACTGGCTACTGTTTGACCTTTGGACCCCGAGTTACAGTGGTTAACCTATAAGCCTGCCTGAGCTGTCTTATATGAACCCAGCTGCCCTACCTCTGTCACTGTCAGCCCACACGTGTAGAAGCAGCTCAGTGATGATGATGATGATGATGAGGAAGATAAAGGGAAGGAGATGAAAAAATTATAAGAAAAGGAGGGTAGATAGGGTGGTAGATAAGGATGGTGGACGGCAGAGAAGAAACACTGATGATGATGATGATGATGGGTAGGGGTGGATAATTAAGGAATAGTTAGGAATTTTTTAATTATTAGCAATTATTATTTGGGAATTTAATGCTCACTGCTAATGTAGTATAAAGGTAGTGTCCATTTTCACATCTATCCTTTTCTTCATATACAGTCAACCCTTGCTTGCCATCTAGAGTTCAATGCCATTAATCAGTGAAAAATCCACAATTTTTGTTCAATTAAGAAAAAAGAAACAATCCACGGTTCAGCCAAAGCTAACATGATGCCACAGCACCGTCGTCGCAAATTCAAGTGGTCATTTTAACAATTTACAGATGATTATATTGCTAAATTCTCTTAATTCATGCTTTGCTGTGGCGTGATGGAGTGACTTCTGCCGGTAATCATTTGTAGACTGTGTTGCAGGAAGTAGCACAGTAGGAAACGGCTGTAACCGATCATAAAAAATTGTAAATCTTTAAAATGGCCTCTCGAATTCGCTATGATAAACTGTTGTAGCATCATGTTAGCTTTGGCTGAACTGTGCTACGTGTTTGTTTTTTTTTGTGCTAAACGAGATTTGTGGATTTGTCTTTGATTAAATGCATTGAACTCCTGATGGCAAACTGGAGTTGCGTGTCCATAATGAATAGATGGATGAACGACTGAACATGAAACCTACCTACGTACTACACGAGCGATGAGTATGAAATAGAGCTAAGTCACCTGACAATGTTGCTGACGTCTTGGCGCTCTATCCCGGGGCACTGTCTCCCAGCTGATCCCACAGGGATCCTGGACCCTGTCTATGCTCTCCTAGACCCTTTTCAAACACCCCCAGAGACCTCCACTGCCTGCAGGTAGATAAGACAAATGACTTACACAGTGTCGTCACCTTGTTGTCAGCATTCAGGGACCCCCGGTGGGACTCTCGGCAGTTGTCACAGAGGACCGGGGGCACTGCAGATGAGCAACCCAGATGATCCCACCCCCCCAGTGCCCTCAGCTCACCTCTTTATATGCTAATGACCCCATTTATGAAGCTGTCCAACGTGCTAATTTGTAACAGCTTGGCCAATCAGCGGTTTTATGGTTGCCATGGCACAACTCAGAACCAGAGGGAGTTCTTAAAGGGCGGCAGGCAGGGACGCTGGAAGTAGGGGTTGAGAGGGGGCTGCAGCACTCCCTACTGGTGGGGGCCGTAACTGCAAGGGGAAAGAAGTACTAAACAAATGAATAAAACACTTTTTTTCAGAGTAGCATATTAGCGTAAGCTCTATAACACATTTTTGTTTGTTAACTAGTTGAAATCCACCCTTTGTTATGTTTCTATCATATTTGATTTCATTTTAAAACATTCAGTGTATCTGATGCACAAACACAGCACGCAGGTAGATGTGAAAGATCACAGATATTAGAGACTGGTAATGGTTGGTTAGGTATCACTGAGCACAAGATCACCCCTTCAGTGTTCTACCATCTGCTTAAAGTAGGCAAATGTGTTTTTATTATAATTCCTGCCACCGTGCATGCTCAATTTGGTCTTGGTTACAATATTGACATTATGTACGGGTTCGCTGTAAATTTCAGATGCTTTGTGTGCTCCTTTTGTAGGCAAATGTGTTTTTATTATAATTCCTGCCACCGTGCATGCTCAATTTGGTCTTGGTTACAATATTGACATTATGTACGGGTTCGCTGTAAATTTCAGATGCTTTGTGTGCTCCTTGTTTTAAACTTGGTGTGATGGTGCTGCTGGATGAGTAGTTATGTAGCTTGCTCCCCATCTCTCAATTTTCTGTCTCACCAGTTACAGGGTATATGAATTGATTATATCAGTTAGTCAATTACGCTATTTCTTTTTTTTTGTCACAGATCTGCTAGCTAGCGTGACATGCTTCGAAATAGAGCAAGAGGACGTCTCTGTAGCGTGGCGTTGCATTTTGGAGTACAGTCTTCATTCACCGTTATTATTAATGTTTTTGGTTGCTCTGTGTGTGTGTGAGAGAGAGAGAGAGAGAGAGAGAGAGAGAGAGAGAGAGAGAGAGAGAGAGAGAGAGAGAGACCCTTTTTACACCTGGCATTAAAATGTGTCTTGGGTAATCAGGCTAAGAGCCTTGGTGTTATCCTAGATAGTACCCTTTGCTTTTCCAGACATATAAACAACGTCTCCCACATTGCCTTTTTCCATCTGCGAAATATCGCCAGACTACGCCCTGTTTTAACACAACACTCCACGGAGGTTTTAGTCAATGCTTTGGTCACACATCACACATTGGTTACTGCAAGGCAATCCTGGCAGACACCCCCAACAAACTTATTCCCCGACTTCAACTCATCTAGAATTCTGCAGCACGGATTATTACACGTTCAAAGCCCACTGACCACGTCTCTCCCCTGCTGATTCAATTACACTGGATTCCTGTGTCACAGTGGATTAATTTTAAATTTTTATTATTAACATTCAAAGCTCTTCATAATCTATCCCCTGCTTATCTCACAGACCTCCTTCAGACTTACTCTCCATCTCGCTCCCTGCGGTCTTCACCAGCAGGTCTACTGGCACTACCAGCCATCAACCTCAGCACAGTGGGTGACAGAGCTTTCTCCTATGCTGCGCCCAAACTCTGGAACTCCATTCCCCATCACATCAGCTTACTGGACTCCATTACAGAATTCAAAACTGCTCTTACAACCCACCTTTTTAAACTAGCTAACTCACTTTAACAGCATTAACGGAACCAAATTCATCTTTTTTCTTCTGCTGATGTATGCTCTATTGTTTGTTTAGTGCTTTATTGTTGATTGCACTAATGTTTTTTACTGCTTTGTTTTATTGTATTTGATGTGAGGTGACCTTGAGTGTCATGAAAGGTGCCTTTAAATAAAATGTTTATTATTATTATCATCATTACTATAACCCAATCACAAGTTGATATCTCTAAGTAGAGGTGTGAATGCGCCCAAGACGCATTAAAGACGCATTGAGATCCGATCACTCAGACCACATTCACAGGTGGTCTGGGCCGCATATGGCCACATTCTTTTAGCAGTTTGTACACGAATGTGTCCTGGGCCAGTTCAAGGACCTCCTACTCAATTGATGTCCTCTCCATAAGCAGAACTACGTACTCATTCGCGAGTAAGTCAAACATCTTGGGCGATTTGGTTTGCCTGGAACATGCCAAGGAATAGACCCAGTCTGTATAGTGTATGTTCACGTGACGTTACACGTTTTAAATACGAGGCCGCGGCCATGTTGGAGGACTTACGCAATTGAAAATGGCGAGTGATGATGTAAACATGAAACAAATGCTATCAGCATATGCAGATAAACTCGAAGGAGATGTGAAAAGTCACTACCAAGAGAAGATAAAAAAGATTGGACTAGATCCACTGCTCATTCCTGCTCAAAAGTTCCGTCCAGAATGTCTACCACCAATTGAATCTTGTGACATTCTTTCATATCTTGTTTTGGACACAAGCTTTTACATACAAAAAAACAAAACAAAAAAACCCCAAACAGTTCAAAGCATTTCAAAGCCTTCAAGCCTACAATCACATGATTTCTGGATTTATTAATAGCGTTCTTGGTTGTATTATAAACAAGACATATGTTTTGGTTGCAAAAGTTAGGCATTCTCAACAGACAAATGATCCACTTGTCCAGCTGTGGATCATAACTCCAACAAGCACGTTGATTATGCAGAGGTAAATGCCATTCATTTTAAATCTGCAAAAAAAAAACTGACGGAAGACATGGAGCACTCATACAATTAACATCAATGAAGCTGCAACTACAGAGCAGAGCTCTAAGAAGGCAACAGAAATTAAAGAGCCAAGTAAAGCGGAACTCAAAGAGTTTTGCAGCTCTCTGAATCAATGCAAGGTAAAGCCCATCTGTCTTTCAGTCATTTCACCTTATTCAGAGTCATTTATGTCAAAATCAAGAAATGTAAAATCAATCAGAGACATTTTCAATGAAAAGTTTACTGTTTACCACTCTGGAGTATAACGAGCTTCTCAAGGAGTGCCACAAAGTAGAGCTAAACATCACAGACGAGGAGGCGAAAATTGTGGAAAGGGGAACAATTTCACAATCAAAGGGGAGTGGTTTTTATAAACACAGAGCTGGAAGGGTTGGTGCACTGAAGTGTTATGCAGCTTGTCATACTGACCCAGCCCAACCCTCTCGGTCGCTCATCAAGACTATAAGCTACCAAGTTGTTTTTAAATTCATCACAGCAGCTACAAGGCATGGACATGACCACCAGGCTCTTGCTATTTCTGAATATGAAAAGTTGATGAAACCCCTGCATAAAAATTTCAAGGTTTCAAAATGTGGCACATTTATCAACAGAAGCTACCAGTTTCTCCATGCAACACCAGACTTCCTTTGTTCCTGTGACTGTTGTGGGGAGGGATGTGGGGAGGTGAAATGCCCTTTTTGTATTGATGGCATAGATTTTGAATCATACATTCAAAAGAAATCTTCATGTTTGAAAAGGGTTAGCTCAAAATATGTATTGAAAAGGAACCAGTTATTATTGTCAGGTTCAGCAGCAACGTCATACAGTCAATCGTTCATATTATGACTTTGTTGTCTGTGCCTTCCAAGAAAACATTACGGGTTTGGTTCATGAGAGAATCATGCCAGATCAAAATCTTTGGGATGAGTGTGTACCAAAGTTATCCTTATTTCGGAGGATCTGTGTTTAACCAGAAATACTTGGAAGATTGTACACAAGGAAACAAAATCTGAAAATAGAGGGGAACAGAGACGTAGATGGATATTGTTATTGCAAGCAAAATACATCACAAGAAATGGTGTTGTAAAAACGAATCTTGCCCCGTTTCAACGTTTCACCTCTCTTGCCTTTTTTATACAGAAAGTTCCAAAGACATGGTACTGCCCACACTGCAGAAAACTTCCTGAATTAAAGCCAAAGAAAAGGACAACTAAGCAAAATTCAACAAATGAAAGTTATGCAGCAAAGGCAGCGAACTTAGAAAAAAATTGTATTTGTGGAAAAATGCCCAACATCAGCGAGAAACTGTTGCAATGCCGCAATCAATTTTGTCAACAAGATTCCTCCTCTATAACATCAGGAGCATTTGCCCATTCCTCACCGACGAGACGGCACAGGTGCTCATCCAGGCTCTGGTCATCTCCCGGCTGGACTACGGCAACTCCCTCCTTGCTGGCGACCCGGCAGCGGCCATCAGACCTCTGGAGCTTGTTCAGAAAGCTGCTGCTCGTCTGGTGTTCAACCGCCCTAAGTTCTCCCACACAACTCCCCTTCTCATGTCCCTACACTGGCTCCCAGTAGCTGCTCGCATCCAGTTTAACACTCTGATGCTAGCCTACAGGGCAGTGAAAGGAACAGCTCCTTCCTATCTCCAGGCCATGGTCAAGCCCTACACCCCCGCCCCACCACTTCGCTCTGCTGCATCGAGAGGCCTGGTTGCCCCGTTGCTCAGAGGCCCCTGCCTCCGGTCGACCCGGTCACTACTCCTTTCTGTCCTGGCCCCACAGTGGTGGAATGAACTCCCCACTGATGTCAGGACAGCGGAGTCGCTGCCCATCTTTAGGTGCAGGTTGAAAACTCACCTCTTCAAGAACTACTACCCTGTTACTTGTTCTTATTGTATTCACTCATCAAAAAAAAAATCTTTCTTGCGCTTTTACTGTAGCACTGGTTTTGCTCTTAGATGCTTGTTTAGAGAGAAGATGCACTTATGACCTCTGATGACTAGTAGTTCTCCCGATTTCCTACGTTAAATGCACTTATTGTAAGTCAAGTTTGATAAAGGCGTCGGCTAAATGACTGTAATGTAATGTAATGTAACATGGAACATATTTCCATCTTGGTTGTTTGGGCTACAAAAGGTTGCCAAGCAATGCAAGAACGACTTGGATTTGCCCACAATGCAAAGTGAGTCTCCCAAACCGAGAAAAGAAGCCGTTTGCATAGAAACAGAATTACCTGCATATTCTGAAATCATCTCCAGCCAGGATCCCATCTATCCCACGGCTGTGCAGCTGCTCCACTCAAAAAGTGCTCACCGCAAACGCGATCATTTTTCGACATCTTCTCGGTTAGGCCATTTCGGTTGATAGCAGCAAGCCGCAGCCTACGTCGCTCGGTTGACAGTTCTTCGGCTTGTTCTCCTTGGTGCTGAATGATTTTGGAACACGAGAAAACGATGTGTTTACATTTATCGCTATTATTACCACATTTGTAAACGAAACAAAATGACGGCATGTCTGATTACGACGACGACGATTTTGCTGCTAAAGCACAATTCGCCCACAGCGCATCTTATCCTCCAACATGGCTGACAATTGGTCACGTGTTCGAACACGCTTTAGATTTTGCCCGCGTGCCAAGGTCTTTGCAAACTTCCGCTCCTTTTTCTTCTTCTTCTTCTTTTAAATTCTGGCAGACTATGCATAGAAATTGCACTGCTGCCTCCTGCTGGTTAAAAACAACCACACATTTGGTCTTCGCAAACAGCAATGATGCACGTGTTTATTTGCATAGAGCGGGGAAGTGAGATCGTATCACAGGCGGTATTTTGAGATGCATGTGGAGATGCATTCTAACGCCAGGTGTGAACTGATGGACTCAGAGCTGTCCACTTGAGATCGGATCATCCAAGACGCTTGTTAATGCTAGGAGTAAACGGGCTCAGAGAGATGTCTTTATGCATGCCCAATAATCCAGGTAAGAAAATCACAGAAAGTTGAGTCAGTTCATCTGGACACGTTTACTGAGAGAAACGTTTAATCACTCATCTAAATGTCCTCTTCAGTCTCAACTGGCTGCAGGTATCCCCACCACCCTTATAAACAATACAGTGGCAGAACGACCGAACCAACGGTCGGTTTCATATGCAAATTGCCGTGACCATTAACCAGAGATCCAATGGCAATGTGTGCTATTCACAGAGGATTGGGAAATGGTTGCAATCACAGCATATCACAGCAATCACCCCGGGCCCAAACAGAGCAATATAGTGTATACTGTCAAGTGCCGGGAGGGTTGCCGTGACTTGTACATCGGGGAAACTGGTGTATACAAGTCACGGCAAATTATTACTGAAACAGATACTGGGCGAGAGGATGGCACAACACAGGAGAGCTAACGTGTCAGGCCAGCACCCTGCAGTCTACACCCATCTACAGGCCGGTGGCCCCGCTTCCAAGGATGAGGATGTGCACATCCTTGGTAGGGAGGAACGCTGGTTTGAACGGGGAGTCAAAGAGGCCATCTGTGTGAAGAGGGAACGACCATCCTGAACCGGGTGGGGGGTGGGGGAGTCCTGATGAACTGATTCAACTTTCTGTGAGGCTCAGAGAGAAAGAGAGCGAGAGGTTTTGGAGTGTGGTCTTCAATGAAAGCCTGTTTTTAAAACACTGCCTGTTCAGAGTTACTTGTTAATGTTTTCGGTTGCTGTGTGTGTGTGTGTGTGTGTGTGTGTGTGTGTTTAAAAGTTCAGAGTTCAAATGCCTTGTTCTATTGCTACCCGTAAAGCATGGCCGTGGCTCAGTCAACAATAAATCATCTTACGGATCAGGACTAAACCTGCATTCCATGTGTGAACTGTCCATAGCTGAATATGGTCTTATGCTGCTTTGACATATAGCATGCTGACGTTCATGGTTGCTGTCTGCTGCAGTGTAAAATGTTTCAAAACTGGTGTAAAATGTTACCGACCATTCAAATCATCAAATCAAAAAGACATGCAAGGCAAGGTAATGGAAAGAAGACCTGGAGTTGGTCCCTGGGTGCTGCACGGCAGCTGGCCACTGCTCCTAGCTACACAGCTAGGATGGATTAAATGCAGAGAAATAATTGCCCCACGGGGATTAATAAAAGTGGTATAAAAAAAAGAATACATGTTGCATTTGCATTTAATAGACGTCATTATATAAACTTTCTCTCTGATTGACTTCCAGCACCCCAGGTGGCAGGTGGAGAACAGGGTCTTTCATTTCCTGTCCTGTTACGTTACCTCCTTCATCTGGCCATGTGCACCAGCTGTGCACCACTAACACAAGTCACAACCCCAAAGATAACCACAGCAAAGAGGTCACCTTATCTTCTCCTCCTCTTCTCCTCCGCCCGGCACCAGATTGGTGTCAGACGACGGTACGGTACGAAGTAGAACTCGGCAACATTTACTTCAAATCTCTATAATTTTCGCTAATGTCTTTTTCTTTCAGCTTGTTCCCTGTTTTTCAGGGGTCGCCACAGCGGGTTTTTGTAGTTTCCATTGGTACCACTGAGGGCAAAGCACCAATGGCAGTCGTTGTTAACCCAGGCCTTGGCCGATCCGGTATGGTCTTATCAATCCGCATAATGATTTGGCAAAATTTTACGTCAGATGCCCTTCCTGACTCAACCACTAACCCTGTGGACAGCGGCACAGGTGAAGCGCTAGATGCCATCCCAGTATTCATGGACTTGCACCCATGCCCGTCGCCACAATTTTCACTAATGTCTCTGACGTGAAAATAATTGCACACCGTTGCTGATTAGCATGCCTGAATTGAGTTAATTCTCTTTAGCCGTTAGCCATCCGGCGAGACAGAGGCAAGAATTGTTCACCACAGTGAATATGTACTGTGGCCGTCTCCTATGTTGGTTTGAAAACTGCTGAGCATCCGTTGCTCTGTTGACCCAAGAGTAAAATATAAAAAATTATTCAAATGTGAACAATCAACCGGTTTCTTTAATGAGTAAATGACTTGGAGACATGTGGATGCTTTATGTGAGTGAGCAGAAGGAAAGACGGCTCTGAGAGGCTGCCAAGAGCAGCGTTTCTCAAAACGAACCAACTTTCTTCTGGAGACAATAGGACCCAACCTCCTTTTAAAGTGCCATCAAATTGGTCATTAAGTCATTAATGAGCTGCTGTAAAAACACATTGTCTTTGCCAGTGGGCCTGTGGAGCAGCAGGGGCGAGGGGAAGAGAAAGTGGGTGGGTGGGTGAGGAGGAGATCTCGAGAAGACAATGGGTAGTTTCACTGTAGAGAATTGCCTTTACATGGTGTGTGACATTCCTTCCTCCTTCTCAGCCCGCGCCCTGCAACCCCGCGCCTGGACCGCAGTTGGGCCAGACCACTGCGTGAGGACGGGGATGAATTGGTTTGCAGGCCCCACTAAAAGATGAAAAGATTGCATTTGCATCGGACCTGCTGGGTGATTTGCGGGTTGAGAAACCTCCGGGTCATTTTGGGAGTGAAGATGGGTCGGTGGGCGGGGAGGCAAAGAGACAATTTGATTAGGTGCACTCTCTCACTTGAGCCTGCACAGCCCTTCGCTCACTAAATTGAGAATAAAGAGCGGATAATGGCAGATTGATTAGGCTTAATGGACTAATTCTTTGGCTAATGTCATCTGCTGACAATTTTTCGCTCTTTTGCCCCGTTTCAGCACTTCTCGGGCAAAGAGGAAAACTGCTGAACACTGTAAATCAGACACTGTGGACAGCGCTGGCTATTAACCCCCCCACCCCCACCCCCTTTGCTTTGCTCAGCAGCTCACAATACACATTTGTTTCTGAAACCGTTGGCATTTCATAAGCAGCCACTCTCAAGTTCATAATAGCAGGCATTATGCATTGATTTCCATTTAATGCCAAAGTTATTTGAACAAATGCAAAAACCGGCAAGCGGCGGGAGGAACACGGCAATCGGCTGCATGGTTCATAGAGGATGCATCCTGCATGCTTATCATCCGCACCTCAGACCCACAGACAGATTCAGTCATCATAGAAGCTCACTTTAAATCTTATGGCGCTTGCATGGTTTCAGACCCCCATTAATCCTTGCCACGGCTTGTACAAACAAGTCTGTGAAAACACTGGAAACTTGGCAAGGCCATAAAACAGCACAAACAATTTGCACTTATCAGAAATTAAAGGGCACAGGCATAAAACTCGGGGAATGTCAGTGCACTGTGGTTGATGGGGCAGGAGAAAAAAAACCAAATGAGCATCATTAACTGGAAATAAAGTTCCCGCGTGCAGGTACACGCCGTACAAAGGGGGCTCTTCTTTTGGGCTGATTTGGCTGGCATGTCGGCTGCAGCTCCAGACGACGAAATTAAGGCTGAAAACACGACTCATTTGATGAGACCATGACGTATCGACTGGAGGACCCTCGGTTTCTCGGGTTCACCTTTTTGCCTAAAAGTCACCCAACCTCCTGCCAGCCACTGCATGTCACTTGTGATTTGTAGTTGCCAAATTAGGGCCCAATTAGAAGTAATGGGCCTTGCAGTGTAAAATTTATTACCATGCGGATTTGATTAGGCACAGCAGACGCCGGAGTCTGATTGTTATTTCTGAGGGCAAGCTTTAATGCTCTTGCCTCATGCAAAGCATCGCGGAGAGGTTTAGGAACTGACTTCATAGGTCTCGGAAGAAAGAGAGCATTTTGAAAATTGCCAATTCTGATTAATCACGAAAACAAAGAAAGAAGCGAACGTAATCATACAAATGTAAAAGATTATCGAGATTCATGCTTTTTTTTGTTGGGGGGGGGGGTTGTGCTAAGACATTCCCTAATCAAGGGAAAGTGAGGGCCATTTCTACAAATCAGTTCAACAATAGTTTCAGTGTTGTCCAACCTAACAAGAACCCCCCCCTTCTTCTTCTTTTTTTTTTTTTTTTGGTGAGCCTTTTATTTCAACTCTCGTGGAAAGCTGTATTCAACAGATGGAGAAACAACGACTGCATGAGCAAATACGCTGAAATGGGTTAAACCCTTGTATTGAGGCCAGGCGGCGGTGGACAGATCGGTGCGATCCACTGTCATGGATCAGCTGTGTTTGGTGTCGGGGGGTGCACAGGTCAGTCATCAATTTCTTCCCCTTACCATCATCTCCTCCCACACACACACACACACACACACACACACACACACACACACACACACACACTTTCTCTCCTCCTTTGTCCCTCCACCTCGAAGCGGACTCAAAGAGGGCATTGAGTGGAGACCTGGAGTGCCAATACACCCCAATGCACATGAAAAACTGGTAGGTCCCTTTCTGTCTTTTGGAGGTAAGCTCCAAGCTTTGACGTTCCCCATTGTCTCGGTGCACTTTGACACAAAAGCCACAATGAGAA